>NC_064928.1:246082619-246384169 GCF_023897955.1 Schistocerca gregaria | reverse complement strand
CCTCCACTGTTGAGTTCACTTATGTCACGGCAACATCACGTAGCAGGATTGATAGACTATATATTTCTAAAAATCTTGTAACTTCCGTGACAAAAGTAGAAACCATTCCTACGTACTTTTCAGACCATTCAAGTGTCTCAGCTTGCATAAATCTAACAAGACAGCCTGTTAGCCGATTCAAGAATCAGTGGAATTTGAACACTTCCTTGTTAGTAAATCATGATCTGATTAAAGAAACATGGGCAATATGCCTGCGAGCCCGTAGTAGATATGCCTCTGCTATTGACTGGTGGGTTAAAATGGCAAAGCCAAAGTTGAGGAAATTCTTATTCAATACAGTGCCCAGAGCGCAAGGGAAATGACATGCACTACAGAGTATTACTATTCCGTTTTGAGAGATCTATATGATCAAGTCTCAGCAGGTTCCTCACTTCAGATAGCAGACATAAAAAAACGCAAAGCCAAGTTACTTAATATCAAGAGAAGTCAAATGGAAGGGTTGAAAATAAAATCGAAGGCAAATTCGGTGTCAGAAGATGAAACTACTTCCCTATATCATTTAGTGAAGCATACGAAAAACGGGAGAAGGACTTTTATTCAAGAAATTCGAACAAAACACGGTACGATTCTCAGAACCCAGCAGGATATCATGGACGAGATTTATCGCTATTATTGCGAGCTGTATTCTGTACATCAAAGTAGTGATGCTTCCTTGGAAGAATTCCTTGACATTCTAGCCCCACAGCTGACAGAAGATGACAACGAAAATTTTCTCGAGGTTGTCAGTGAAGAAGACGTGTATGAGACTCTGTGCGCCTCACCACCAAAAAAAATCCCCAGGACCGGATGGTCTGCCAGCAGAGTTTTACATCCGTTACTGGCGAAAATCACGGACATTGTAAATGAGGTTATTCAGGCTAAAATGATTCCGGCTGAGTTTAAGGAGAGTAACATTGTTCTGGTGCCAAAAAATAATGGAAACAAAGATTTAAATAATTTTCGTCCAATTTCACTGCTGAACTATGATTATAAATTAATAACTAGAATAATAAACAAGAGAATTTCATGCCTTACAGATAAAATTATTAGTCAACATCAGAACTGTGTGCAAGGCAGAACCATTTTTTCAAAATCTAGCGGAATTCAGAGATATCATTGCAATAACTTCTGTAACAAACATAAAGTGTGCTTTATTGTTTTTAGATTTTTATAAAGCGTTCGGTGTAGTAAACCATGAATATCTTCTACAGGCATTGAAGAAAGTAGGTTCCAACGATAGGGTCATACAGTTGATTAAGAACATAGCAACTGGAATAAATGCTAAAATAGCGGTAAATTGTCAACAATCCAGACCGATGCAAATACAACGAGGTGTTCCTCAAGGAAGTCGTCTGCCCATGTCGCTCTTCGCGTTTTCGCTGGAACCTTTCCTCCGACATGTCCATGCTATATTAAAAGGCTTAACATTATCAGGAATTCAACAATTATAAGAGTCTATGCTGACGACATAGGGGTTGTTATAATGAATAGTGACGAGGTAACCACGCTAGCAACACTGACTGATTCGTACTGTAGAGCATCTGGAGCCAATGCAAACGGAAAAAAGTAAGATCTTAAATCTCAGAGGTTTTGATAATATCAACGTCGAGTGGGCAAAATTAGTCCGACACCATAAAACACTTGGGATCAGCTTGACAGTATGCCCTATGAAAATGACGGCTTTAAATTGGGAAGTTGCAGCAGATAAAGTGCAAGGAGCCAGTGTAGAGAATTTAACTCGATATATGAACCAAGTCCAAAGAACACAGTATATCAACTCATGCATCCTTGCTAAGGCTTATTATACTGCCCAGCTGTTTCCAATACCGAGAATGATAGCGAAGAGAATAATGTCCAAAATCACAAACATTTTGTGGAGAGGTGAAGTGTTCAGAGTACCTGCTAAAGTAGCCACTTTAGATCCTAAAAATGGTGGACTAGGATTAACTGATATAACGGATAAAGCCTCTGCTCTTTTTATCAAAAGGCAAGTTAATTTCATAAGAGACTCGCGAGAAAGCATAACCAGCCAACTTTTCGAGATCGTTAAACCTCCAAGCCTGCTTCCGCCGATTGTCGTGCAGAATATCAACAGTCGCTTACAGCACGTGAGGATTTTCTATGCTGAGTTTAGTTATGTCAGTGTCGAACTCAGGCAGTCCCGACTCTTAACATCGAGAGCCATAATGCGGGAACGAAAGAAAAGCGAAGGAAGAAACAAAACAGAATGACAGTTTCCAAACATTGAGTGGACTGAGATTTGGAAAAACATTAGTTCTAACGTGCTAACGTCTAATATAAAAACGTCATGGTACAAAACAGTTAACAACATAGTTAGCATCAATGAAAGACTGCACGCAATCGGACTCTGTGAAACAACTTTATGTCAACAATGCCATCTAGTTGACACAGTAATTTATAGATATACTGGCAGTGGTCACATGAATAGTTGGAAGTGGATCCGGGAGCAAATAGCTCTGATTACAAGAACATCCCCTGAGTATATATCGCTGTCATTGATATACAGGCCTGAAGCACGCTATTTCCCAGAAGCAAAAAATAATGCTGTGTATTGGTTGCTGGGAAATTTTGTTAACTACGTCCTTAACAAATTAGGATCCGATAGCATCATAGAGTTCAAGGTACACATGCTGTGTGAGTTCCACAAAATCAGAAGCTATATAAAAAAGAAGACTATGTTGAGAGCGATGTATTGTAGTTACCTTAAGGATAATATTTAAGATTTTACAGTATATTTATGATGTTTGCTTTTTCTACTTCAGAGAGTAGTTTTTTGAAATTTATAAGGTAATGTACAGAACTGATGTGACATTGAGATTGTGTGTCAACAGTTTTTATAAAAATGTCCTTATTGATTGGTTAAAATCATAATATTCTATCTGATAAATGTAATATTCAATGGCTGCCACATTGCCCTGTTCATTTTTGCAGTGAAAGACTGATTATATAGATCTGATCACTTCAGATACTTATATTCAATTAATGTCCAGAAAGTGTAGTTGGAAGGCTAGTCATTTTTATTATGTATCTCCTTTCCGCCATTCGCAAGTATTTCAGAAATTGTCTAATATGATTATTAAACTGCTTTATATTTAAAATTATCCCACCAACTTGCTGATATCCATCATAAACAACTAAATATGCTTCTGTAAAGATAGCAGCTCATAATTCAAAGTGCAGATTTTACTTCTTCAGGTTGAAGTTTGAATGTCTTTAAAATTTTTTTTCTTGATGTTTAATTTAATTCTTTCTGGTAATTTAGTCAGTAACACAATCTTCTTTTGTCTTTCCTTAACGTCAGCGTAATTGAAATGATCAAACGGTTTTGTTTAAATAACTTCATGTATGTATAACTTAGTATGTATTTGGAATGTGTAACATTGTGTTTTTTTAATAAAGGTTTTTATAAAAAGAAAAAAAGCGTTCTTAGGCGCTGCAGTCATGGACTGTGCGGCTGATCCCGGCGGAGGTTCGAGTCCTTCCTCGGGCATGCGTGCGTGTGTTTGTCCTTAGGATAATTTCGGTTAAGTAGTGTGTAAGCTTAGGTACTGATGACCTTAGCAGTTAAATCCCATACGATTTCACACACATTTGAACATTTTTATTCTCCGTCTGACAGTTCGACTACAGAAAACCCTTTTCGTCAATAACGGTAGACGCATCAAGCTGAAATTTATGTCACCTACAACGGTCTTCGGTCCCTTGGCGGTGAAAGAACTGAAGTTTCTGTGTCAATGTAATCAAAACTCACCCATCAAGTGGCATAGTTCCCATTGACTTAGGAAACTTGGCAAGAAGCAAGATTTCATTGTACAGTTGAACGAAAAACCGAAAATTGTGAATCTGTAATTGTATGGTACGAAAAAAATTTTGTTTTTTAGTTACGCCCTCTTCTTCTAAGAAACAGGTAGAGGTACTGAGTTATAATTTTTGTCACATAATGAAGTTTATAGTCCCTTGGCGGTATGATAAACGTCAGCTTCTAAGCCAACACAACGAAGAGATAGGGCCATTTATGTCACACATTTGGCTACTCGCAAACTCATTGATCAAAACCAATAGGGTGCTTCCCGTTGACCTAGACTACGTGATCAAAAGTATCCGGACCTCCCTGAAAACATACGATTTCATATTAGGTGCACTGTGCTTTCACCTACTGCCAGGTACTCCGTATCAGCTACCTCAGGAGATCTTAGACAGCGTGAGAGAGCAGAATGGGGCGCTCCGCGGAACTCACGGACTTCGAGCGTGGTCAGGTGATTGGGTGTCAATTGTGTCATACGTATCTACGCGATATTTCCACACTCCTAAACATCCCTAGGTCCACTGTTTTCGATGCGGTAGTAGAGTGGAAACTTGAAGGAATACGTACAGCACAAAAGCGTACAGGCCGACCGCCTCTGTTGACTGACAGAGACCGCCGGCAGTTGAAGAGGGTCGTAATGTGTAATAGGCACACATCTATCCAGATCATCACACAGGAATTCCAAACTGCATCAGGATCCACTGCATTTACTATGACAGTTAGGGGGGGGGGGGGGGAGGAACTTGGATTTCATGATCGAGCGGCTGCTCATAAGCCACACATCACGCCGCTAAATACCAAACGATCCCTAGCTTGGTATAAGGAACGTAAACATTGGACGATTGAACAGTGGAGAAACGTTGTGTGGAGTGACGAGTCACGGTACACAACGTGGCGATCCGATTGCAGGGTGTGTGTATGGTGAACGCCCGGTGAACGTCATCTGCCAGCCAGTGTAGTGCCAACAGTAATATTCGGAGGCGGTGGTGTTATGGTGCGGTTGTGTTTTTCATGAAAGGGGCTTGCAGCTGTCGTTGTTCTGCGTGGCACTATCAGAGCATACGGCTACATTGATGTTATAAGCACTTTCTTCCTTTGTTTGGGATGTTTTGGATCACCGACATCACGCCAGGCATCACCGAACGACATCGATACCTCTCGTCAGTGCAGCACTCCCTGAAGAATGGGCTGCCATTCCCCAAGAAACCTTCCTGATTGAAAGTATGCCGGCGAGAGTGGAAGCTGTCATCAAGGCTGTGGGTGGGCCAACACTATACTGAATTGCAGCATTACGGATTGACGACGCCACGAACTTGTAAGCCATTTTCAGAGAGGTGTCCGGATACTTTTGATCATCATGAAATTTGGCCAGAAGATAGGTTTCAGGATACAAGTAAAGCGGAAAAAATCAGAAGACTGTATATTTACACTTACAGAACACGAAAAAAAAATCTTTTTTTTTAAATTAAGTATCCGACTTCAAACCTGAAATTAAAACATTCTCTAAACTCTTTGGAATAACTGGAACCGATGTCTTCTCAGTATTAATGTCGATAATAGGCAAAAATGGCCGAGATTATCGATACTCAGAGTGGATGAACTGTTTGTATATACGTAATTAAGTTTGCACGGAACCCTCAGCGCGTGAGTCCATCTCTTACCTGGCAAATTATTTCTAATTCTGTCCATTACTGTCTTCTGTATGACAGTTTTTCTTAAGCACCCTTGCTGTCTCAAAACGTGAATAGGTGACGATGATAAATAAACCTCTGAGCTTTGCAGAATGTATACTTATCATAAGTGATTAACAAATGTTAAGGTGCTCACACTTTGATTTTTGCATGTTACCGATGTGCACGCCAGAGAGAGAGCAAGTTGGATTACTGTTAAAGAATCTTTGGTGTTGCTGTGGCACAGCCTTTGCCTCTTCGCAGTCTGATTCGTTCTCAGTTGAAGTGTGGCAGGTGGCGGACGTATTCAGTAGGGCTGTGTCGAGTTGTGGTTGTATCTGTTCTTGTTTGTAAAGGACCACAGGGAGGAATCAGTCACATATATTAGAAAGGAAAGAGAATATTAATTTTGAAGAGAAGGAGTTTGAGGTAAGATGGCAACATTATGCAGCTTGTCAAAATGATTATTGGGAGGTAGCTAACTTTGTTCATTTGCTCAGGGAGAGACCACTCCACTTCTCTGAGTCATGCATTAACATATTGACTGGTCAAGCTGTTTGATTTTTATAGAAATTCTCTGTTAACATAGTACCCTTTTAAAATCATTGTTCAATTTCTTAACCATAGTATTGTTCAGAACCTATGTTATGTGTGAAGATCACGCGAAGCGTTACTCTGTCTTTTTGAATATATACTTCATTCCAAAATCGTTATCTTGGAATACCATTTCAGGAATACTGACTCTCCCCATCCCACTGTTAATCATTACGCATTACCACATCCCACGGTTCAAATATAGTTTGGGAATTTTATTTAGAAACAGAAATTACTTTTGAATAAATTGTGGGAGTAAACAGTGATCAGTCCGTTACAGATATTTACTATCAGAAACAGTATTGATCGCAATTTATTTTTTACGGTGACCCGTTTCGAGCACTACTGTGGTTATCTTCAAACCAATGAGTAAGAACCTGGTTCTGGTGGTAAATAACTACTCATATTTACCATCAGAATCAGGTTTTTACTCTTTGGTCTGAAGATGACCACAGTAGTGGTCGAAACCGCTGACCATAATAAAGAAATTGTGATGAAGACTGGATTTGACAGTAAATATTAGAAACAGAACTGTAGCTTAGCCGCTGTCTGTTTGTTGTTGTACTTTTGAGAAATCTGCAACAATGTTGGAGATGTTTATTAGCGCCCGTACAAATTCCCGACCTTTGCTCAGTCCAATTTGGCGACTTTCATGAATGATGATGAAATGATGAGGACAACACAAACACCCAGTCATCTCGAGGCAGGTGAAAATCTCTGACCCCGGCTGGAATCGAACCGGGGACCTTGTGCTCGGGTGCAACAATGTTGTCAAGACGTGAGTTAAGTGGAAATTTTGATTAGGATCATATAACTGTTTTACTTCAGTTGCGCATTTGATGTAAGACAAGTTTCATATAGATCAGTAACAATTCAGTTCGAATTGGGTTCTGTTTAGTCGAATGTTAGTATAGCAGTTTAAGTTGGATAATTATTTGTGGATGCGTAGATTTTATAGACTCGGAGGTAAAGTTGGGCTAAATTTCATACAAAAACAAAATATAGTAGTGAGGTTACTCAATTCCGGAAGCATGTGGCAAGAAGAGATACTAACATCATCAATGTGACTGCGTTGTATCTGTTGAGATTATCAAAAAGCAGCGGCCTCAATAAAAATTGGTAAACTGTCATTAGAAAGAGATTTCACAGGTATAGATTTTCTCATTAGTTAATTGGAACTATTTTCTCTATAGAGGACGGTGAATTTTGTAATGCTGCGTCGACGTTGGTGTCACTGATGGTGAAGCATTAGTTCCTTAAAAGCTGAAAGAAATGACGGGAAAGCTAAATCGGGGAGCCAGATAAAGATTCTAACGCCGGTCATTCTGTACGGGATTCTGGTGCGTTAACCTCTCGACCGCCATGCCGGGGCGAGCGGCACAGGTCGTCGCGGAATACTCAAGCTGCACGGGAACGCAGGTGCTGCGCAGTGTGGAGATAATTTTGAGCGGAGCCATGGGGTTGCTACGTCGTGCACTTAACAATAACACGGCTAAAAACAAAGTTACGTTTCAAGCTGCAAGTTCCGTGTAGTTAGTGCTCTCGCAGCTGCGCTCATGAATTTTGCTTCGCCTAATCTCCGTCGACGGTCGAGTCTTAGCGAAGTGCGCCTCCAGAAGTTGGACCGTGCGCAAACTCTGGAACGACTGCGGGTCTACGGCTCTAGACCACTGCCGTAACTCAGAGCAGCGGGCAGTTCACTCTGCGCCCCAAATCACTCCTACGCCCTGAACAGCATTTCCAGTCAAATGGGTCAAGTCACGTGGAGAAGCGATTTATTTACTCTAAAAAAATACTTTTTACCCGCGCTCCTGTGGCTCACTCTTTCACATAAAGTCCAGAATACTCTCGGTTTCGACAAAACCGCAGTCAGGGTTTGTTCCACAAATTGAAAAAAGTAACTAACGAGAAGAAATCTTATTCAATTTTGGTTTAACATAACCTGATGGTTTACTTCGCAACTGGTTTGTTGTGAACTACGTGTGACTCGGTTTGACTTAGGTAACAGACAGGTAACAGTACCATGTTTACATACTACTTAATCCTCAGGTAATACAGGCTGAGCGATAGGTAAAACAGGCGTCATGCTTCGGTTCATTGGTAGGAGACAGAGAAAATGCAGTCTTTCTACAGAAGAGAGTGCTTACAAAACATTTGCCTGGTTCATTCTAGAATATTGCTGAAGTGTGCAGGATCCGTGCCACAAGGAACTAACGAAGGATATTCATTGTCTACAAATAAGGGTAGCACATACGCTTTCAGATTTTATTGACACACAGGATAGTACCACGGAACTGCAGAAAAGAAAACAGGAAGACGGTTGGAGATAGACAAGAACTATTTATCGGAAGTTTGCCTCGACTTCTCAAGGAACTGTATTACATGAGGAATCGGGATGTCGTCCCCATTGGAACTGTGAAGACAAGGTTGGAATAATTACAAAGTGAACCAATCCTTTTCAAAAGTAATTCTGCTCGCAGTGCATGCACGAAAGGTACATGAAATGCCTTTAATAAGTGTTGCAGTGGAAAGAAACATGTGTCATGGACCTCACACTGTGGAACACTACAACCCAGTGTCACATGTACATTTTACCTACCTGATTACTTACACCGGTGTGTCAGACCCACCACTCTTGCTCCGGACACTGCGAGAGGGCTGTACAAGCAATGATCACACGCACGGCTCAGCGGACACACCAGGAACCGCGGTGTTGGCCGTCGAATGGCGCTAGCTGCGCAGCATTTGTGCACCGTCGCCGTCAGTGTCAGCCAGTTTGCCGTTGGCATACGGAGCTCCATCGCAGGCTTTAACACTGGTAGCATTCCGCGACAGCGTGGACGTGAACCGTATGTGCAGTTGACGGACTTTGAGCGAGGGCGTATAGTGGGCATGCGGGAGGCCGGGTGGACATACCGCCGAATTGCTCAACACGTGGGGCGTGAGGTCTCCACAGTACATCGATGTTGTCGCCAGTGGTCGGCGGAAGGTGCACGTGCCCGTCGACCTGGGACCGGACCGCAGCGGCGCACGGATGCACACCAAGACCGTAGGATCCTACCCAGTGTCGTAGGGGACCGCACCGCCACTTCCCAGCAAATTAGGGACACTGTTGCTCCTGGGGTATCGGCGAGGACCATTCGCAACCGTCTCCATGAAGCTGGGCTACGGTCCCGCACACCGTTAGGCCGTCTTCCGCTCACGCCCCAACATCGTGCAGCCGCCCTCCAGTGGTGTCGCGACAGGCGTGAATGGAGGGACGAATGGAGACGTGTCGTCTTCAGCGATGAGAGTCGCTTCTGCCTTGGTGCCAATGATGGTCGTATGCGTGTTTGGCGCCGTGCAGGTGAGCGCCACAATCAGGACTGCATACGACCGAAGCACACAGGGCCAACACCCGGCATCATGGTGTGGGGAGCGATCTCCTACACTGGCCGTACACCTCTGGTGATCGTCGAGGGGACACTGAATAGTGCACGGTACATCCAAACCGTCATCGAACCCATCGTTCTACCATTCCTAGACCGGCAAGGGAACTTGCTGTTCCAACAGGACGATGCACGTCCGCATGTATCCTGTGCCACCCAACGTGCTCTAGAAGGTGTGAGTCAATTACCCTGGCCAGCAAGATCTCCGGATCTGTCCCCCATTGAGCATGTTTGGGACTGGATGAAGCGTCGTCTCACGCGGTCTGCACGTCCAGCACGAACGCTGGTCCAACTGAGGCGCCAGGTGGAAATGGCATGGCAAGCCGTTCCACAGGACTACATCCAGCATCTCTACGATCGTCTCCATGGGAGAATAGCAGCCTACATTGCTGCGAAAGGTGGATATACACTGTACTAGTGCCGACATTGTACATGCTCTGTTGCCTGTGTCTATGTGCCTGTGGTTCTGTCAGTGTGATCATGTGATGTATCTGACCCCAGGAATGTGTCAATAAAGTTTCCCCTTCCTGGGACAATGAATTCACGGTGTTCTTATTTCAATTTCCAGGAGTGTATGTGTATTAATGAATTTTATCAGTAATTCGTGTTTTTGAAAATGTCATGTATGTCGATAGGATGAGTAATGATTGTTGTTGTTGTTGCGGTCTTCAGTCCTGAGACTGGTTTGATACAGCTCTCCATTCTACTCTATTCTGTGCAAGCTTCTTCATCTCCCAGTACCTTTTGCAGCCTACATCCGTCTGGATCTGTTTAGTGTATTCATCTCTTGGTCTCCCTCTACGTTTTGTACCCTCCACGCTGCCCTCCAATGCTAAATTTGTGATCCCTTGATGCCTCAGAACATGTCCTACCAACCGATCCCTTCTTCTAGTTAAGTTGTGCCACAAACTCCTCTTCTCCCCAATCCTATTCAATACCTCCTCATTAGTTATGTGATCTACCCGTCTAATCTTCAGTATTCTTCTGTAGCACCACATTTCGAAAGCTTCTATTCTCTTTTTGTCCAAACTATTTATCGTCCATGTTTCACTTCCATACATGGCTACACTCCATACAAATACTTTCAGATACGACTTCCTGACACTTAAATCTATACTCGATGTTAACAAATTTCTCTTCTTTCCTTCCCATTGGCAGTCTACATTTTATATCCTCTCTACTTCAACCATCATCAGTTATTTTGCTCCCCAAATAGCAAAACTCCTTAACTACTTTAAGTGCCTCATTTTCTAATCTAATTCCCTCAGCATCATCCTACTTAATTTGACCACATTCCATTATCCTCGTTTTGCTATTGTTAATGTTCATCTTATATCCTCCTTTCAAGACACTATCCATTCCGTTTTACTGCTCTTCCAAGTCGCCTGCTGTCTCTCACAGAATTGCACTGTCATCGGTGAACTCAAAATTTTTATTTCTTCTCCGTGGATTTGAATACATACTCCGTATTTTTCTTTTGTTTCCTTTACTGCTTGCTCAATATACAGATTGAATAACATCGGGGACAGGCTACAACCCTGTCTCACTCCCTTCCCAACCGCTGCGGAACTTTCATGCCCCTCGACTCTAATAACTGCCATCTGGTTTCTGTACAAATTGTAAATAGCCTTTCGCTCCCTCTATTTTACCCCTGCCACCTTCAGAATTTGAAAGAGAGTATTCCAGCCAACATTGTCAAAAGCTTTCTCTAAGTCTACAAATGATAGAAACATAGGTTTGCCTTTCCTTAATCTATTTTCTAAGATAAGTCGTAGGGTCAGTATTGCCTCCCAGCTTAGCCATTTTGCACTTCCTGTCGATCTCATTTTTGAGATGTTTGTATTCCTTTTTTCCTATTTCATTTAATGCATTTTTATATTTTCTCCTTTCATCAATTAAATTCAATATTTTTTCTGTTACCCAAGGATTTCTACTAGCCTTCGTCTTTTTACCTACTTGACCCTCTGCTGCCTTCACGACTTCATCCCTCAGAGCTACCCATTCTTCTTCTACTGTATTTCTTTCCCCCATTCCTGTTAATTGTTCCCTTATGGTCTCCCTGTAACTCTGTACAAGCTCTGGTTTAGTCAGTTTATCTAGATCCCATTTCCTTAAATTCCCACCTTTTTGCTGATTTACCGATTAGCTGATTTTATTGATTTAAAATCATTGAAGTAAAAACTCTGCTCGTGTCAGGGAAGTTTTTGTTATATGAAGCAGGGATAATGTCTTTCGTGTCACAATAACATCATTGGCGCGAGAGCGCGCAGTCGCAGAGGTGAAGGCAGAGAAAAAGTTGCGTAGCATTTGTGGTTTGGAACAGATTTCGTATTTGTGAAGCGCAGCTGCCAATGTGTTTTGCGTCGAAAATTTTGTTGTAATATGTGGCCAGGCAAATTATAAATGTGCGTACAAGTACGTGGGGACCGTATATGGTCCCAAGAAGATTTTAGAAGTGAAGAAGAATATTGTGTGCCACAAATTTATTCAAGCTGATTGCTAATGAAGAAGAGCCTATTGCCAGTACATGTACAGCTACATACATACTCCGCAATCCACCATACGGTTCGTGGCGGAAGGTACCTCGTACCACAACTAGCATCTTCTCTCCCTGGTCCACTCCCAAACAGAATCATGGGAAAATGACTGCCTATATGCCTCTGTACGAGCCCTAATCTCTCTTATCTTATCTTTGTGGTCTTTCCGCGAAATGTAAGTTGGCGGCAGTAAAATTGTACTGCAGTCAGCCCCAAACGCCGGTCTCTAAATTTCCTCAGTAGCGATTCACGAAAACAACGCCTCCTTTCCTCTAGAGACACGCACCCGAGTTCCCGAAGCATTTCCGTAACACTCGCGTCATGATTAAACCTACCAGTAACAAATCTAGCAGCCCGCCTCTGAATTGCTTCTACACTCCTGGAATTGGAAAAAAGAACACATTGACACCGGTGTGTCAGACCCACCATCCTTGCTCCGGACACTGTGAGAGGGCTGTACAAGCAATGATCACACGCACGGCACATCGGACACACCAGGAACCGCGGTGTTGGCCGTCGAATGGCGCTAGCTGCGCAGCATTTGTGCACCGCCGCCGTCAGTGTCAGCCAGTTTGCCGTGGCATACGGAGCTCCATCGCAGTCTTTAACACTGGTAGCATGCCGCGACAGCGTGGACGTGAACCGTATGTGCAGTTGACGGACTTTGAGCGAGGGCGTATAGTGGGCATGCGGGAGGCCGGGTGGACGTACCGCCGAATTGCTCAACACGTGGGGCGTGAGGTCTCCACAGTACATCGATGTTGTCGCCAGTGGTCGGCGGAAGGTGCACGTGCCCGTCGACCTGGGACCGGACCGCAGTGACGCACGGATGCATGCCAAGACCGTAGGATCCTACCCAGTGCCGTAGGGGACCGCACCGCCACTTCCTAGCAAATTAGGGACACTGTTGCTCCTGGGGTATCGGCGAGGACCATTCGCAACCGTCTCCATGAAGCTGGGCTACGGTCCCGCACACCGTTAGGCCGTCTTCCGCTCACGCCCCAACATCGTGCAGCCCGCCTCCAGTGGTGTCGCGACAGGCGTGAATGGAGGGACGAATGGAGACGTGTCGTCTTCAGCCATGAGAGTCGCTTCTGCCTTGGTACCAATGATGGTCGTATACGTGTTTGGCGCCGTGCAGGTGAGCGCCACAATCAGGACTGCATACGACTGAGGCACACAGGGCCAACACTCGGCATCATGGTGTGGGGAGTGATCTCCTACACTGGCCGTACACCTCTGGTGATCGTCGAGGGGACACTGAATAGTGCACGGTACATCCAAACCGTCATCGAACCCATCGTTCTACCATTCCTAGACCGGCAAGGGAACATGCTGTTCCAACAGGACAAAGCACGTCCGCATGTATCCCGTGCCACCCAACGTGCTCTAGAAGGTGTAAGTCAACTACCCTGGCCAGCAAGATCTGCGGATCTGTCCCCCATTGAGCATGTTTGAGACTGGATGAAGCGTCGTCTCACGCGGTCTGCACATCCAGCACGAACGCTGGTCCAACTGTGGCGCCAGGTGGAAATGGCATGGCAAGCCGTTCCACAGGACTATATCCAGCATCTCTACGATCGTCTCCATGGGAGAATAGCAGCCTGCATTGCTGCGAAAGGTGGATATACACTGTACTAGTGCCGACATTGTACATGCTCTGTTGCCTGTGTCTATGTGCCTGTGGTTCTGTCAGTGTGATCATGTGATGTATCTGACCCCAGGAATGTGTCAATGAAGTTTCCCCTTCCTGAGACAATGAATTCACGGTGTTCTTATTTCAATTTCCAGGAGTGTATGTCCTCCCTCAATCCGACCTGATAGGGATCCTAAATGCTCGAGCAGTACTCTAGAATAGGTCGTATTAGTGTTTTCTAAGCGGTCTCCTTTACAGATGGACCACATCTTCCCAACATTCTACCAATGAACCGAAGACGACTATCCGCCTTCCCCACAACTGCCATTACATGCTTGTCCCACTTCATATCGCTCTGCAGTGTTACGTCCATATATTTAATCGACGTGACTGTGTCAAGCGCTACACTACTAACGGAGTATTCAAAAATTACGGGATTCTTTTTTCTATTCATCTGCATTAATTTATATTTATCTATATTTAGCTTTAGCTGCCATTCTTTACACCAATCACAAGTCCTGTCCAAGTCATCTCGTATCCTCCTACAGTCACTCAACGACGACACCTTCACGTACACCACAGCATCATCAGCAAACAACCGCACATTGCTATCCACCTTATTCAAAAGATCATTTATGTAGATAGAAAACAACAGCGGACCTACCACACTTCCCTGGGGCACTCCAGATGATACCCTCACCTCCGATGAATGTAATGGATCTCATGAGCATCTGTAAGCACCACAAGCAACGTACTGCAAAATAAGATCCAGCCAGTATTTTGTAGCTGCGTAATAGGCACACAGGTGTCTGATTAACTTTTTGGAAAAATATGTAGTGTATGAAGTCAAAGAACAAACTTGTCTGGAGAAACTTCATTGACCCGACACGTTAACCATCGGCACTATCCTATCCTTTCACCATAAATTCCGAAAACGCCACAAGTGAAAGAAATAGTCAAAAGAAGACAAATGTAACTTCAGTCACTCTGTCTTGCTGTACGACTGCAGACAATCAGTTCACATTGTAAGTGATTTAATATGAAATTCATATTCTGTGACAAAAGCATGCTGACTTTCACGAGTTCAAAGTACTTTTAGAATTTTATGTTGTATTTTATAATGATATTACGTGCATACGTCTACGTAACATTATTACTGGAAAACAGTAGTTGCTTAACATGTAAGTTATTCTGGCATTATTCAGAGACGCAGTCTTTTGCAAAGTAATAAGTAAAGAATAATAATCAGTTTCTGCTACGATTAAGCACCTTTGCAAACACACAGAATTATCCTAAGTTACGTAGCAGAGTACAATTTCCATGAAGTATTTCTGGCATTGCTTATTATTGGTGATCATTAAGGTAACTGACATCACTACATTTCAAACTAACGTCTTTTGTGTTCGTGTCACACGCGGGCGTTATTTGTAAGCTAACGCATGTGCATTTTGTCCAGTTGCTACTTTGTCTTTCTCACATGATATTTACGTGATTTCACGGTCATTCCAGCCAAATTAACTTTTGCTCGATTTTGGACTGGTGACCGTTTTATTCTGTAATCTAAATTCATTAAAATCATAGCCTGACATTCAGAATTACAACTAATCACAGTGAAACTTTAATTCATTACCATTTACATTTCGGTCGTTATTTTACGTTATAAAAAACGCTCGTGCTATAGCGGTCGGGTTGTAACTACCTGTATCCTATCGGTAACATGCCTTGTTCCACTAACAGTGGAACATTAGGTACACGCGTCACAATAAAACTTTATAGCCTTTATTTTTGTAAGGGAAGATGGAACGCCCTGTCTCGCCGATTTTAAGTTTTGTTACTTGGCTGCCTTGTATTTGGGAAACTGCTGAAGCAATTGACATGAAGTTTTACACATTACACTTTACGTTGTTTGTGTACTGAACTAAAATAATTGCATTTCAACCACTGGTTTTGAGAAATACAATATTTAACTCTGTATTTAATTTTTTTAAAGTTTTTTGTACTTTAATTTTAGTTCAGTAGACTCGGTATTTGTATCTTGCAATTCGCTGAAAAATTGAATACTAAGCCGGAAGTGGTTCTAAAGATTTAGGGAAAAATGCAACGGAAAACGTAAATTTTGAGTAACAGCTTCTTACGTTTTAAATTACTAAAACTTACTTGATTTAAATTTTATTTTTATTTTTATTCTTAATAATTTTCAATGGATTTCATTTTTTTCTTCCTTCTGAACTTTTTAGTAGCCTTTCTGTTACATACTGTGCTTCATCAATTTGAGCATTGTCCAGCCGTTTCAGTTATCTCACCTTAGTTTTCTCTACTATTATGTCCCATACTCTGTACCACTTTCACCCTAACAATGTTGCCATCATTAAAAGCAATCAAATCATCACCGACTCTGTATTTTAGTGTCTTCCTTCCGACAAAATCCATTTGAGATTTTCGAATGACACATTTCTATTCTTAGTCTGCCAACAAGTCAGGATGTGCCAGGTTTCTGTAAATGACCTGTATCGTTCCTGTTACTGCTGTGACTTGTAATGATTACAACTGTTTGAAGCATTTGACTATTCACCACTGCGACTCTTGAACCGTGAATCTGTTGTGAGCAGCCAAAATGCAGTAGGTGAAAGCATATCTACTCCTTGAACAGGAACCATAGTGCAGTTGCAAGAGTTGTAGAACATGAAATGGAAGCATCAGTTAAGAAGTGTCCACCATGTTATTCGATCTGTAAAGTGGTTCAAATGGCTCTGAGCACTATGGAACTTAACATCTTTGGTCATCAGTCCCCTAGAACTTAGAGCTACTTAAACCTAACTAACCTAAGGACATCACACACATCCATGCCCGAGGCAGGATTCGAACCTGCGACCGTAGCAGTCGCGCGGTTTTGGACTGAGCGCCTTAACCGCGAGACTACCGCGGCCGGCGATCTGTAAAGTGTGCACGATGTTATTCGATCTGTACATTAAAAAGCAGTAAGGGAAACAGACAAATTTGTAAATGTAATTGAAGTTGAAGGCACAATAAAAAACTTTGACGTTTGGTGGTGACACTACAGTTCTCCCAGAGATATCAAAGGACTTGCAAGGGCAGTTGGACGGATTGGATAGTACCTTGGCCGGCCGGTGTGGCAGAGCGGTTCTAGGCGCTTCAGTCTGGAACCGCGCGACCGCTACGGTCGCAGGTTCGAATCCTGCCTCGGGCACGGATGTGTGTGATGTCCTTAGGTTAGTTAGGTTTACGTATTTCTAAGTCTAGGGAACTGAGGACCTCACATGTTAAGTCCCATAGTGCTCAGAGCCATTTGAACCATTTGATGGTAGCTTGAAAAGCAGTTATAAGATCAACAACAACGACAGAAAAACAGGACTAAAGCAAAAACACTGGAATTAAATCATGTGATGCAGAGGAACTTAGATTAGGAAATGAGATACTAAGACTAGCAATTTTTCTTTTTCTTTCAGACAGAAAAATAGCTGGTGAAGTAGAGAGGATATAAACTGAAAACTGGGAATAGGAATGAAAACATCTCAGGAAAGATAATATATATCAGTTTAACTACTGTCTTGCAACAGAAAAATAGTGAAAATTAGACACACACGCTTATTACTGAAGAGGAACGGAATCGAATCAAGGAGAATAGTTAATGGTGTAACTTGACTGGATTAAGGGATCGGTTGATACTACACATCCTGAGGCGTCAATAAACAGTTTATTTGATTAATGAAGGAAGTGTGGAGCTCAAAAATTGTGGAAGGAGACCAGTTCTTGGCTACAGTAACCAGGTTACAGTGCGTTTAGGTTGCAGTAGTTATTCGGAGGTGAAGAGGCCTGCACAAGACAGACAAGCACGGGGAGCTGCAAAGAAACTGGTCTTCGGACAGGAGACAACAACAGCAGCAACAACTACAAAATTGGTGCTACGAGTGTCGGGGTGTTGATGCAGTTATATATCGCTTTGTGGGACGGTGTTGTACGGGCTAGGGAGTTGTAGCACAAATGGGATTTGTAAGAGGAGCAAGTGTATATAGGATTCGCTATTGTTATGGGAAGGGAAGGAAAGGATAGGATGGAAAACGAATAGGGAACCGTTATGTCATGCAGAGAAAAGTGGGGTAGATCTGATACGAAGTGTAAATGTAAGTTTGTGATGTCGTTTCTGGGAGGGGAAGTACAGCCCATTTTAAATTTTCTTTTATCAAGGAAACGAAGTTGTTAGCACATGTTATTTGAGTTATTTTTTTGTGTGTTAGTTTATTCACGTCACTGGCTACGTGATCAAAGATTTTTTGTAGCCTAATATCTCAGTCCTTTCTGTGTTAAACCGAGGTTGTGCGACGTCTCGTCTCCTTCCCTTGTCTTTATGAACATTTTTGTTCTTTACCACCTGCGACGTATTGTTAACAAAAAAATTTCTCGCGGTAGTAAATGTAGCGTTAAACTGTTGTCAGATTAGCCAGTTTTTTTCTAAGGAACTGTCTACAAAAGTAGGTTGGATACTACATATTATCATTATTACATTTTTCTGCTTCACGAATATTGTCTTTCTCAATAGGAATTAACCCAGGACACGACGCCATAAGACGCCAGTTTGTGAATACAGGAAAGGTAAGTAAATTTTTTGACATTTCCATCTCCAAACTCTTTCGCTGACGGGAACGCGTTTGTTACACGTCTTAGGCATTCATAATTTCTACCTGGGCTACTTGGAAGTACAGGACTACCAACGAAATTAATTAAGGTTCTAGAAAAGTATTAACCCATTCTGGCAGATAGTATCGCCTGCACAACTTTCGTTTATAATTATTGTGTTCCAAACAGGCTATTCACTCGCAAACGTTGTTCAGTGTCAGGGTAACATTGTAGAGCAGTGTTGTTACTTACGAATGCAAATTCAACAAGAGAAAAGTTATGTTGAGAGTGAATTGCGGGGGAGAGTAGTGTGTAAGGCAGGAGGGTACTGTGTAAGTGTGCAAGTTACATGCTTTGCTTAGATCGCTCGACAGCAGTGTCGAATGGTTTACATTTATTTATCTCTGTATTCATTTCACCTGGCAACAACAGTGTCTTCAGATTCTCTCTTGCATCTAACAAGACATATTCAGCAAGTCAACACTGACAAGCAGTATAATAAATAATAATTATATGGTAATAATAAATATCATTCGTACTAACACTGTGTTAAGCAAATTGCACTGTACGTTCTTGTCGAACGTGAGTAAAGACATCTAACCGAAATGTGTGGCAGTAGTACAGAAGGAATGAATGAAGAGAAGAGGTCGACGAGCCAGGCAGGCAGAGAGAAATAATAGGGTTGGGTCAGCAAATAAAATGAAAGCAATAAAACCCAAATAGGTTCACTTGTACCTCGTTGGACACAGAAAAAACATCTGTGATATGGCGGCATGGGAGCTCTGTCAACGATAAAGCTTTAATCTTCTCTTTAATGCAGAGCTTATATTGATAAGTCGCTGAAACGGAGGGATAGCGGCAGACAGATTTAGAGATATGCAAAAATACAGCAAGCGCCCTGGTGTTGCAGTAACGGAATGACGACAGGTGATATGTGAGGAAAGGTATTAAGGACACAGGTAACTGAGGAATGAAAACCATGTCGCTCGTATGGATGCATCCAGCCCATATGAGCGCAGGAAGGACTCAAACAATTTAGTGCTGAACCATAGGCTCCTGAAGTCAAGTTATGAGATGTTCAGTGTCGATGAGAAGAGGAGGATATTGGATAAGTTAATAAAATATTCCGGAAGGGGAGGGTAAGCAGTTGCTGTAAGCCAGAGTGAGTGAGTGGCGTTCAAGTATTTGTCAGAGTACTGCTCTGTTTCTTCCTGTATAGGTTCACGAAACTGTTTTCAAGTGCCCTTGAAATAGGACCACCATAGGTAGAGTTCAAAGCCTGATTACTCTGTGCTACGTGACATTAACACGTAAGTTTTCTGCTGCTACGTCGGCCCATTAACTTTGTTCGGCAGAAATGTTTAAAAGTAGTCCAGAAACTATGGCGCCCTTGTCAGGAGTGACACCTAGCGGTGGATCGGCGAAGCTCAGCGCGCATCGCTGGCGACCTGTGTTCTGGGGTCAGATACTCGGAAGGGAAGACAGGTGACGGACGCTAACAGCGTTCTAAACAAAGAAAAAGAAGCCAGGCGCCCCTTAGTCTTGCCCTTATCGTGTGTATGTGTGTGTGTGTAGCGTTTACTCAGTTACTATCGTAGTGTGTGCAACTACATCTCCCTCTGTAGTGACCTATATTGATGTGTTCAACTGCGGGCTTCGCTGTAGCGTTCGTGATGTATGCTTTCGAATATTTCTTTGAGATCGATTGGCAGCTCACTTGAGAGTGTAATGTAACAACTGGTATTGTGTTTGTTACTATGAAACACCAGAAACAAACCTAACGCAATATACGGTACAAACCTGTATTTATTGCACTGTATCTGTTGACTGCAACCACTTCATTCCAATACTGCAACAATGAAATATTTCCTACGTAAACACGCGTATCTGCGATCACCAAAGATCTGTTAAACTGTAACCTTTTTGTTCATGATATTACTGAAAGCTGATTCACAACTGCTTAGAAATAATCAGTTTAAGGAAATATACATAACTCTAGACTCATGAAAATTACGCACACTTGAACATCAGAGCTTTATGATAGTTATTTATTTCAAAACTGACATACCTTAAATGAAGGCTCAAATTTCTTTCTTTACAAATAACTTTGTATCTTCTGTAAAACTTACGTGATTCAACGAGTATCGTTATTCAAAATAATGAAAATCCCCGAACGTGAGAATCTTAAAATGCAATTCAATAACCTGGGGTTAGTGCCTTGTACTCTATTTTTATAAATCTAGAATTACGTACCTTTAATTATGAAAGCATTTTAGTTGGTGCAGTACTTTATACGTAAAATATGGAGTTCTGGAAATTATTTGTGGGGTTTAGTAAGAAATGGGAAGAGGATCCAAAACATCCACCAATAAAATTAAAAGCATAGAAACCATTTAAAGACTATACCGCCATTGGTTAATAGAGATAGTGTTGTCAATCTATAAAAGTATTACTTACAATTCACATCTATTATGTTGTTACTGAATACGTGATAGCTTTGTATTTCAAGATTTGTAAAAACCTTACAACGCCGATATTTTCAAGGCACAGACACGTTGCCTTCAGCAGTCTCCACTTAGCTATTAACTAGTAATATTTCGAACAGCGTCTGTGTCGAGCGTTGAATTAAAAATATTTTACGTAGGTAGTTTATGTTAAGTGTGCAACAAATGATGATCTATACAATCAATCTGCGTTTGCTTCTGTGAAGTTAGTTTTCGTGAAATTTCCAACAAAAATTATTTAGTGAAGTTAATCTCTTTTTAATAAATGACATTAGATGAATAATAGACACTGTTTGATAGGAAAATGCATGAATTGATTTAAATGTTATCCCAATTATCAGTATCTACATACAGTACTGGGCAACTGGACGCCGTAAAGGGCAGTGTTAACTGAAGCATTTCAAACGGTTACTTCACTAGAATCATCGAAAATTGGTGGCATTCCAGGCTAAAGTAAACTAGCAATAATGAAAATAGTTAAAAAGTTTGTTAAACGTTTTTTGAATACGATTAGGATTAGACATATTTTTTAGTATTGACACAGAACCTTGTTTTACAAAATCAAAGCGCTTTGATATCTAATGATGATAGTGACCAGAACATCGTAATTAATAAAGAAATGTTATTAATCGATCTAGACGCTTTTATTTACGAAACATTCACAACACAGGAAATTCATTTACTCTATTAATATCAGTTAATCGTCTACAGAAAAAAATATTAAATTTCAGTTATTTTATCTGAAGTTAGTCCAATATATTGAAAGCTGTTAACGTCTCGTATGACGCTGTAACTAGTTCAAGACCGCACAACAATGCAGGGACGTTTTTAACAATGCAGTCTGCGAGTGAGCTGGCAGCCTGCTGTGAACGTTGCCAGATCCTTCTTGAAGCTGCACAAAGCCTTTTCTCGCAGAATACGACAACGGTCAATAAACATACACAGAAAGAACATGGTTTAACAATGAGAAACATTACTACAAGCCACAAATGATAAATTCAGCTGTTGATTTTCACCTTTTTCTTTTCTTGTTTCCAGGGATTGAGACATAAGAATGAAACCTTACAGAGACCACTACGCCTCCCGTGGGTCTTAGAAATAACATTCGCGAATGCACAAGCAAATAATGGTTAATTAGGCAGAGCAGGTGAGATTACGCCCTGCTGAAATCAGTGCTAACGCCGGAAAGAGTGTTGGTGTAAGAGGAAAACTTCGAATGTATTGGTAAACATGTGGTGCACGAAGTTCAGTCAGCGAGGTTCTAAGATCTACTGACGAGAGCTACAAAGGCTAGACACAGAACAAAAAACTACGTTATACTGAAAAAAACTGGGTCATGCTTTAGACATTAGAATAGATAAACACAATTTCTTACTTGAAGACCACCTTATCACCCGCTTTTTCGCTCGTGTAGACTCTATGGTATCTACAGTTTTTATTTTGTTTTGTTTTGTTTTTTTATTGTTCGCCGATATCTCTAGTGTAGCCAAGCTTCGATTTATAAGACGCGCCCTGGAGTAGTTGCAGAACACACCACTAGGAGGAAGCAGTGTCAGAACATGAAGACAAACCCACTCCGCTCCGTCACATCCAATTATTTCGCACCTGCGCTTAGGCAACCCAATGTGCACATTTTCAAAGCGGGCTGTTGCCGCCACGCCTTCACGGGCAAGTGCAGCGGCGACTTCAATTAACTGCACGCATGTCGTCTTCTGTCGGACTGAGATTTGCAGCGTCACAAACGGTGCCTCTCCAACTTGGGAGAGAGGCTGTATCCACTGATGTGTGCTACTTCTCTGTATGACTTGTTGTCTGCGTACAGTTGTCTTCCGAAACACTAGTGATATTTACCAATAAACATGCACGAATTGGAAGCCTGTTTTCCCTCAAGTACTTCCTGCAAGAAAGAGGAAATTAGTTTACAAGCGCCTATACGACGACAATTAGAAAACAAAACTTTTTCCCCACAGTCTATGTTTCACTACCATACAATGCTGTCCTCCAATCGTAAACTCTCATGAATTTATTCTCGTCAGACCAAGGCGTATATTTGATACTAGTAGACTTGTCTTGGCCAAGAATGACCTTTAATCAGTGCTAGTCTGCTTCCTATGTCCTTGCTCTATCCACCATGGGGTATTTTGCTCCCTAGTGGTATAATTTCTTAACTTCTTCGTGACCATCAGTCCTGATACGTTTCACGCAGTCCTCATTTCTCCTAATTCTCATTACCTTCGTCTTTCTTCGATTTACTCTCATTCCATATCCTGCACTAATTTGACTGTTCATTCCATTCAGCATATCCTGTAATTCTTCTTCACTTTCACTGGTGTTAGCAGTGTGATCAACGAATATTACCACTGATATCCTTTCACCTTGAATTTTCATTAAACTCTTTAACTTTTTTTTTTCATTTCCGTCATTGCTTCTTCGTTGTACGGCTTGAACAGTAGAGGCGAAATACTACACCCCTGTCTTAGCACATTCTAAATACGGGCACTTCGTACTTGCTCTTCCTCGTGGATCTTGTACATGTTGTATATTACTCGTCTTTCCCTATACCTTACTCCTGTTTCTCTCAGAACTTCGAACATCTTGCAACATGTTACGTTATCTAACGCTTTTCCCAGGTCGGCAAATCCTATGAACGTGTCTCAGTTTTTCTCTGGCCTTGTTTCCATTGCGTAGGCTAGGCATAAACGGGCAGCCCACTGGTGAAGCCATCATTTGTAGTCAGGTGATTCATGAGGAAAGATTTCCGGCGCGATTCTCGTCGCACGACGGGTGTTTGAAAGCGGAAAGGTAGTTGCAACCAGGCGCATGGGACACTCCATTTCAGAAATTGTTAAGGAATTCAGTATTCCGAGATCCACAGTGTCAAGAGTGTGCCTGGAATACCACATTTCCAGTATTAACTTTCGTCACGGACAACGCAGTGGCCGACGGCCTTCACTCAACGGCTGAGAGCAGCGGCGTTTGCATAGAATTGTCAGTGCTAAAAGACAAGTAATATTGCGTGAAATAACAGCAGAAACCAATGTGGCACATACGACGAACGTTTCCGTTAGGACAGTGTGACAAAATTTGGCGTTAATGGGCTAAGGCAGCAGACGACAGAAACGCACGACGTCGCTTGCAGCGCCCGTATCTATGGAACCCTAGACGACTGGAAAACCGCGGTCTGAGCAGATGAGAATAAATTTCAGTTGGTAAGATGATTGTAGGGTTCGAGTGTGGAGCACACCCCACGAGGCCGTGGATGCAAGCTGTCAACAATCCACTGTGCAAGCTGGTGGTGGCCCGTAATGGTGTGTTTACATGGAATGGGTCGTCAGGTCCCACTGATCCGATCATTGACGGAAATGTGCGAGTACTTGGAGACCATTTGCATCAATTCACCGACTTCATGCTCCCAAACAATGTAATGTTTATGGAGGACACTGTGCCATTGGGTTGAAGAAAATTCTGGACAAATTGAGCGAATGATTTGGCTACCCAGATCGCCGGACGTGTATGGGACATAATCGAGAGGTCAGTTCGGGCACAAAATCCTGCACCGGCAACACTTTCGCAGTTATGAGGGCTATAGAGGCAGCATGGCCCGGTATTTATACAGAGAACATCCAACGACTTGTTAAGTCCATGCCACGTCGGGTTGCTGCACTGCGCTGGTAAAAGGAGGTCCGACACGATGTTCCGAGGTACCCCAAGACTTTTGTCACCTCAGTGGATACCATTCTTCTTGCAAAATAGTGGCGAGGCATGGTATCCATGATGTAGGTCGACAGCCATCGCGCTCCCTTCTCTCCAAAGTGGAACAAAACGATTCAGTGATACTGAGATCTGATGACTGGGATGGCTACAGGGTACGCGACAGATCATCCTCGTGGTCACGAGCGAGTCATGGTCGGTGCTGCCTGTGTCGTCCAGCAACACTCCATCACCATTGTGGAACAAAACTTTGTAGCTTGGGATGGATGTGACCAGCCAAAACGTTGACGTAATGCTTAGAAGAAATGAGACCTTGGAGAGTAGCCACGGGGCCCAATGGATACCAAACCACCACCATACGCTCGCCTTGTTTCACTCTTCGGAAGTAAACTCTTCCAGAAGCTGGAACCAGCGAAAATGGTGATATTCTCCCATTGTCCCGTACTTGAGGTGTTACATCTTCGGCACCACGTTTTCTGGTTGCGAGAATTTGCTTCAGTGACTTTTGCAACTGAACTGTCGTCCTCTTATTTTTCCTAACAGTGATCTCCAAGATCACTCACCACCCTCTTTCTCCCGCTTTGTGATTTAACACCAACACTTTTCCCACGTTCGAATTCACTTAGCTCCGACATACTGCAGTCACAACGACACAGAACGCTGTGCTGACCACGAATGACACTTCCAACATGTTGAGGTCACTGCAAAGGTGCCGTTCGCGGTCAAATACAGCAGCGCAATCTCCAGACCTCGCTAGCACCTGCATTTATGTTCAAGAACCCGTTTCTGGCTGTGTTTCCATATTTTTGTCCAACGCCTGCATATTCCGCGCCCTTCGCGAAGTTCACTCGGAAAACTGTTGAGATGAACTCGCGTTGAATGAGAGAAGCAATTCCTGCTGGGTTTGGAACCGACTGTTACTGACAAGGCGTGAAATTCGTCTCCGGTTTCTGTTGCTTAGGGAAATTATTACGGCCACTGTCCTTATCCCACACACCTGCAAGTGCTCCACCATTCCCTGTAGACACGTTGGACAATTCGCGTTGATACACCAGAAAATCAGGCAGCTTCATTTGCAATTTGGCCATGGATACGTGCAAACACGATAGCTCCTTTCTGTCTCTTACGTCTCAAAGGGGCTCATTTCGTACAACCTGTTTGTCTCTCTCTCTCTCTCTCTCTCTCTCTCTCTCTCTCTCTCTCTCTCTCACTCACACACACACACACACACACACACACACACACACACACACACACACACACACACACACACACACACACACAACATTTCACTGTCGTGGCGTCCATGAGCTACGGGAGGTCACGTGATCGATTGGTACCAGTCCTATGTCCTATACCGTCTCCAGCGCTCCAAGCCGATCACTGTGCTCTGATCCTGATACTGATTTGCAGCTGCCTCAGCACCAAATGTCACTCAAGACGTTGAAGAAGAAGAAAAGGAAGAAAAAGGCGATGAAAGCCACCTGCATAATGGGAGGCTGTGCACCATATTTAGCGAAGGCAAAAAAAAAGAAAAAGGCTGGCCTTCATTAATTCACATCTTTCAGCAAGTCACAGTGCACAAATACCGGGTACATGACATCTGTCTTTCGAATATAGTAAAGGCTGATATCAAAGTCAAAGGGAAAGGGAAACAGGCAAAACGAGAACAAGGAAGAAGACAACATAATATGAACAACTTCTCAGTTGAAATTAGCAAATACTGGTAGGGAGTCCCTTTTATTAAGGTTCCAACTTCGTTATCGTTCAGAAGAGTGTTCTGCGGATTATCTACACCACTATATAAAGACAAGCCGCCGTGTAGCTTTGTTATCATAAATCATGGAACGTCCTTGACTTCTCTGCTTCACATTTTCACGCGATACTCTGATAAACGTTCTGACGCACATTGGCTATACATTTTTAATATACATATATTATATATATTTGCATACAATATACAAAGGCAAACTTTGTTAGAAAAATTCTCAAAGTTTTAGTGACATGTGTACTTCAAATATTTACAAGATACTACAATAAACTCTCGTGTAGACACAGGCAACATATTGTGATAAACGTAGCACAAATCTCGAAATGTTCTTGAGCGATTTACTTCGTATTTCTACAAGGTATTCTGATTAACATTTGCAAGGACAATGATTATATACTTTTAATACATACGATACGTAAATATATGCAACATATGAAGCGGAAACGTTGTTAGCAAAAATCTCGAACAGTGTTAGACCAGTTCGAATTTTTACACGATGCCATAATAAATATTCATATTGCGATACTCCACATATTAATTAAACAACAATTTGCTGGTTTGCTTTGAAAACTGCGAGAAATAAAATGCTGTATGGTGAGAACGTGCAGTTTTACAAACATAGTCACAGCCAGTTTTAAGTACGATAGCTGGACATTTAAAACATTAGACAAATTGTTTCTCCCGATTATATACTTTCTCCTTTAAAAAAATTGTGTACAGTACAATGTGTTGTTTTGTTTCCTTCTTCGCAGTTAGTTTTAACAGAGAATAGGAATGTAGTTTCTTTGGTTTACTGGCTTCTGATTGCAACACTAAAACGAAATCCGAATCAACTGGAACGTTGAACGTTGTGATCCTACCAGTTTTCAGATTAAATCTATGCAAAATCCTGTTATTAAACCTACTATCCTCACACGTCCCAGATCTCTCATACCCTGCACACAAATGATATCAACCATTTCTCCACTCATTTTAAGCGAGTTCAACTACCAGTGACGATTTTGTTTGCAGCCAAGGTCAGAGAGAGAGTGTATGGAAGAGCAGATGGACAGAGAAAAGGAGGGTGGAAGAAATGAAAATAGAGAGGGGAAGCAAGAGATGGACAGAGAGAAATGGATGAGGAAATAGAAATAAATACTGGAGGAGGAGTTTATCGGTAGAGGAGGACAACAAGAGGGGGCAGAAGCAGATTAGGATGTATATCAAGTTCCCAGATATGTTTAACTATTGCGAAGCTTTGCCAGCTTCGCTAGTCAACGTTTATAAATTGACCTGATGACAGAGGATTAATCCTCCGAAACGTGTGTTACGAACTTCCACTAGAATGAAAGCTTACAGCTGTGCATTTAAACTGATATTCGTAACAGACACTATTAAGATTAACCTAAAAGGTTTACATTTAAATTTGCAGTCCCTTTTCATTGATCTAAACAATTAAATACAAATCGAGCGAGGGAACACTTTGACTGGATCGTTAGAATTACGGTTCATAAGCGTTAGAGCAACTGCCTACTAGAATGGCCACCCGACACTATAAATTCCTGCCGATAGCTGCTTTCCGTACTAAATGTTAAGACCCTCCTGTTCTAAAGCATGTAGTCTCAGCAGGAAATGGTAACAAAGCTACGACGGTGCAGTAAACAAGGCTCTGTGTAGTAGTAACATTCACAGCGAATATCGTTCGTATGAAGGAGACCTTACCTCACGGTTGCCGCCTTGCAGTGAATAGCCGGCCGCGGTGATCTCGCGGTTCTAGGCGCGCAGTCCGGAACCGTGCGACTGCTACGGTAGCAGGTTCGAATCCTGCTTCGGGCATGGATGTGTGTGATGTCCTTAGGTTAGTTAGGTTTAAGTAGTTCTAAGTTCTAGGGGACTGATGACCACAGCAGTTGAGTCCCATAGTGCTCAGAGCCATTTTTTGCAGTGAATATGGTACTTCAGTAATGCACACTGCGTCACCTACTGACAGTAGAATATCTTCATTGCAGATGAGTGGCTGTTCTTCCCAAACGGCCATATCTGTCGAACCATTTATTCGTACATTCCATCCTACTTCTTTTACACTGACACTTTCCGTAATAAAAAATTTGTTGAATCATCTGTAATATTGGTGGACAACAGATACGTCCGTAGAAAAGAATTATGTCTAGAGCAGATGCCTTTGAAGCAGTTTTCTCGTCTTAGATGACCACAACCAGATTCAAATCTCGCACCTGGAAGTTGACAATGGAGAACAATTTTTACTTTCTGTTTTCTAGATAAGACAGGAACTACTGATAAGCTACCCATGAGCTAATTCCATAACGTTATGGCGTAAGTGATACTACAGTTCGTCCAGAAGGTCAAACAGTATTGTTAATTCAATAAGATAATCACAATATGTTTTAGCCGACGTTTCAGTTTCCAACTTCTCTATTACCATTAACGCAAATTTCGCAGAGTTTATACGTTTATGATTACTATCTGCGGTATTTTGAGCGGAAAGACCTACCAAAGGAATTCATAAGGATTTGGAGAATTGCTACCCTTTACCCGCACCTAATAGAATAATATTCTATGTCGGAAACACATTTCATGAAGCTAGATCCGTGCACTACATTTTGTCAACGAAATACCGTCACTCAGTAACCTTGTTCAGCTTCAGGAGAAAATTGGAGAAGTGTTTCACTAATTGATTTGCTGTTTAAAAATGAGGAAATTTTTAAATGTCATTCCGCCATCCCTCCAATCGCCAACTCGCAATTTTTATTTTGCCCAGTTTCATCCTCTTCATTAACCAGTGATCACAGGCACTCATCCCGCGTAATAAATCCACCAATTAGTACACAGCAAGCGCTTTTTATGTCAGGGCCACGAATATCGGAGTTTTTCCAGTGCGATTACTTCATTTAAATTCTTTGGTTGAGTACTGAATAGCGTTTCCAACAGGCGTCCGGAATGTTTTCCTGTTTTGTTTGCTGGGATATACCACCGAATAACGCATTCACTGCGAAAAATCTTTTGAAATTAATTTCCGTAACTCTGTTGCACAAGCGTTCCATTCATGTTGATTAAAAACCCCTGCAGCTGTTGTAAATCCTACGTTTAAAGGCACGACCGGTTTCGTAATTTGTATTAAATTATCGGGTGTAAATGTGAATGAAAAGAAGAGAGAGACCGTGCACAGTGTTACAAAAATACCATATGACCGTGATGAAAGCCGTCCGCAGGGCTGAAGACTTACGCCATAGTGGCCAAGCCACCTTCACAATTCGATCCCTACTCTTTCTTTAAAACATAGTAAATTTCGAAAAAAGCGACAGTCATGGATTATAACGCGCCAGTAGACCTGGAACATATGGACAAATGGGCGGAGAAGAAAGATTATTAAAAGTGCCAGAAAGAGGAGGGAATGGGAGGGGATGGAGAGAGACGGAGTACAAAGTAAACAATATCTCAGCTGAAGCCTTACCATGATGGAACGGTGCAACTGCCACACTCAAACTGACAGGATGTCGAAATATGGGTTCCAAGGGCAGCACGAGCAAGGAAGCGTAAATGATTTCCAATAAACTTAAAGGAAACGGTTGGGATCCGGACGTACAGAATTTAACGTTTCAATAAACATACGAAATATAAAGTGAATAACTCGTAGACATAGGGATAAAAGGCTACAACCTGTTGTGGGCCTTGTATAAACACAACACTCAGGATTAAAAATTTAAAAAATTCTTAAAGTTATTTTGAAAAAAGGCGAATATCCCTAGTAAAGGAACCAAAGAAGAGTAGGTAACGGGGAGTCGGTGAATGAGCGAGACTAATCATTTAAGTAATCGAAGTCATCCGAAACGGTTTTATGCCTTAATTCAGTTTAAGAATTAACTATTTGGTTTGAAGACTTTTCTTAACGCGCAAAAGGTCTCCAGTCCCGTACACAAATTTGTAAAACCACATGTAATACTAGCAAGTGCGTGACCCGTTTCGGATGAATATGTAGTCAATGCCGTCCGGTGTGGCCGTGCGGTTCTAGGCGCTTCAGTCTGGAACAGCGTGACGCTACGGTCGTAGGTTTGAATCCTGCCTCGGGCATGGATGTGTGTGATGTCCTTAGGTTAGTTAGGTTTAAGTAGTTCTAAGTTCTAGGGGACTGATGACCTCAGCAGTTAAGTCCCATAGCGCTCTGGGCCATTTGAACCATTTTTTTTAGTCAATGCAGAAATGGAACCGAAACAAAAATACGTTCATTAAACCTAACTTCAAAGAACCTGTCAGTCTTCCCTAAATACTTAGGCTGGCAATTACCACAGGTGAGGCTGTAAACATCTGACGATTTTTGGGGTTCCCGTTTCGTCCTCACTCACCTCAGCCTATTGTTCCTAGGATTTAAATATGCCGTGACTGTATCTTTTGTAGCCAACTGTAATAACAGTCGATTCAACACCGTTCTATAGTACGGAATCGTATGATAAGAAACGACTTTATGGCCATTCTCCTGTAGGAAAAGTAAGAGATGACATTACCTCTTCACCCATGGCCGGAGCAATCTTGCGACTCGTTTCTGCTCACTTTTTTAGCAGGCTCTTTTAGTACTCGGGAGACAAAATGAGCGTGGTCTTACATTCGTGTCCATACGCTACTTTACATAAAGGGTGATACATTTACGTGGAATTTCTAAACCTCCCACCAATACCACATAACAGTCAACTAAAGATTCTTGTCTAGACATCTGAAGATAAAAATTATTTAAAGCGATGAAGCGAATTGTCTAAAAGGAAAGAGCGGAGATAACCAAAGGACGGGAAACTGGCTCTGCCGAATGTGGGTGACGCAATTGCCTTCGAAAGGTACGTGAAGTTTTAAGACTCACTAAGCATCACTTTCATTTGTAGAGGACTAATAAATATAGTTAAACATGAAGGATACGTTCAAAATATAGGATATTTTTGTTACTTTGTTAGTAAGAATGATTAAATCTGTCCAATTCCGTAGGTTTTATCTTCTCTCCACTGACGTAAAAGGACCACGGAATATTATCAAGACAACTTTGTCATACATTTTAGCACAATAGACTTCGACCCATGACATAAAATTATGTTTATGTTGTGGCCTTCAGTACGAAAATAGGTTCGCTGCAGCTCTCCACGCTACTCAATCCTGTGCAAGTGTCTTCATGTTCGAATAACGACTGCAACGGAAATCCTTCTAAATGTGGTCACTGTACTCCCCCGTTGGTGACTTTCTACAGTATTTATCCCCCTCACACATTCTTCCGTTATCAAACCGACGATTTCTTGACATTTCATCATGTGTCGTGTCATCCTATCCCCTTTCTTTTTAGTGATGTTGTGAGATAATTTAGTGAGAGGCGGGGGAGGTTGGGGAAGTAATTTCAGTTCAGTACCTTCTCATCAGTTAGTCGCTCTATCCTCATAATCTTGAACACTCTACGCTAGGATCGCATTATAAAAGCTTCTACTCTGCTCTTGGCTGAGCTGTTTGTGGTCTGTCATCCAGGTTTTACTTCCGTACAAGGCTGCACTCCATAAAAAGATATTTGGGAAAGATTTACTAACACCTAAATTTATATTCCATTTCAAGGATTTTATCTCTTTCAGAAACTTTTTTTTCGTTTTTGATAGTAAGCATTTTACAACCTCTCCGCTTCGGCCAACTACTCTATTACCCTAGTTTTACTTATATTAATGTTCATATTACGAGCTCTTTTCATGGAATTGTCCATTCCATTTAACTGCTCTTTCAAGTCCTTTTCCGTCTCTGACATAATTACGAGGTTATCGACAACCTTAAAGTTTTTATTCCTTCTCCATGAAGTTCTCTTTTGTTAATTTACTGCTTGCTCAGTGTACGGACTGAACAGCACTTGTGATAGGCCACTGCCTGTCTCACTCCCTTCTCAAACACTGTCTCCCTTTCATGTCCTTCTTGTAACCGTCCTCTTGTAACCGTAATTTGGTTTCAGCATAAGTCGTAGATGGTGTTGTCACTGCAGCCTTCAGAACTTCAGAGGGAGTATCACTATCAACATTGGCTAAAACGTGCTCTAAATCTAAATTGCTATAAATACAGGCCTCTGTTACTTTATGGGATCTGCTAAGCTAAGTTGTAGTGTTAGTACTGCGTCTCTTGATTCATTATTTCTCCGAGAGTAAAACTGAACTTGCCCGAATTCAGCTTCTACCAGTTTTTCCATTCTTCTGTAAATGATTCGTGCCAGTATTTTGCAACCGTGGCCTATTAAATGATTGTTACGTTGTTTTGAAGTATGAGGGTATTTCCTCAGTCTCATATGTCTTGCACACAAGGCGCAATTTAGTTTTGACTTGGCTGGCTCCTCCAACGATCCCAATAACTCTGCGGTCTCTCAGAGGCCTCGTTTCCGCTTAGATGTTTAGCTGCCGAGAGTAATTCTTCTCGCAGTATCGTATCCCCGATCTTCATTTCCTTCCTTTATCTATTCCCTCTTCCATTTCTATGATATTGCCTTCAAGTTCATTTCCTTTGTGTACCCTTCTGTATAACCACCCAGGTTTCAACCTTTCCATGTAAACCTCTTTTTTCCCCTCTGAGTTTTAGACATTCATGCTGCAGTTATCTTTACCTCCTAAGACGTCTATGTATGGACGCATCACCATTAATCTACCACGTAAACATTTGGGGTTACACTCGTCTGTTGTGTTCCTGGGAGGCTCCATTGGGGGCCGAACCGCACAATAGCCCTGGGTTCGGTGTGGGGCGGCGTTGGGGTGAGTGGACTGCTGTAGTCTGCTGTGGGGTTGTGAACCACTGAGGGCTACGGCGGGGACGAAGCCACTCCGTCGTTTCTAGGTCCACAGTACAATACAAGACAAGGCCTCTAAAATTTTATTATTGGCTGCATCTAGTTTCCCACAGTAATGCTTTCTACTGTTTTGCTTTCTTCCTGTAACCGTTTCTGTTTTGTCATTTTGCACTTTCGGTGTTCTCTCTCTCCCTCTCTCTCTCTGACGTCTGTATTCCGTTCTGTCTAATTCGTTTCCTACACTTGTATTTCTTGTTCTTTCGTCGACTGAATTCATTATATCCTATGTTATTCAAAGATTTCTGCTGGTCCATATTTTTCTGCCTTCTAATATTTACATTGGTGTTGCTCGGGGTTTTTAACCTCCAGAAAAGAGAAACGAAGTCTGTACATATTCCTTACGCTGCTTTTGGTGGCGATACGAGAGCGCCTACAATATCTCAATGCGGCATCCCGCAACGCTACTGCGCCTTGCAGATTTGCCTGCTGTTGTTGAAGGGACTTTACACAGCAAACGAGATGCAGTACCTAGAAATAACGTCACGTGGTGTATGATATCTACATCGTAAAGACAGGTCCGATATTTCATTCGTCGCGTGAGACTGAACTGTGCTTCACCTGATATCCGCAGCTTGTCAAGAAATTATTCATTTCACATTATTCATCTCGTTTGTGTTGCCATTAATTTGCCACACGAAAGCTAATCGCAGCTGGCGATGGATGGCGTTCATTCCCGCAGTGTTTCCGGATTATGCGGATCTCAGATTAGATCAAGTTGGGAAGAGAGTTGGTTGTTTTTCCTATGACTGACGCGTCCGCAGCTCCTCGCTTATGCAACGCACAAGTTTGCTCTGTTAGAACTGTCTCGATATGTTATTATGTGACTTAAAATATACTCCTGGGTATCTGAATGAAATGAAATTACTAAATGGCATTACTGGCTGGGAGACCCTCCGTCTGATGCAAGTCTTCCCACTGGACGCCACTCTGGACAGCGACTTAGTGATGAGCGCAACACAAACACCAGTGAAGGAGATGAGATGAAATAACGGCCACAACACAAACAAACACCCAGTCTCCAAGTGAAAGGCATCTCCGATCAGGCCGTGAATCGAACACGGAAAGCCGCTATCTAAAGGGAGCGATGCTAACTGCTTGACTACGAATTGCAGAGATTTCCGAATTTTCAAACCACTGTCACTGATAACCAGTCGAAATACGATCTCATCTGTAAGAATAACAGTTTCTAAGTTCTTCGTAATTGGTAATTTTATGTTGGTGTAAGTCTTCTGCAAAGGTTGAACGATTTGTTCTATACTTCCATCTTTTTACTTGTTTTTTATCTGGTTATCTGGTGACAAATATTCTCCTCTTTCGTGCTACATATAGTCCATGACATGTATTACAAGTATTAAGCTTTACTTGCTAGGTTACTGATTTCTGCAATAGATCTGTCTGTCGCTTTTGCGATACATTTCTGAACTGACGTTTTGGTTTGGTGACGCCTCGTTTTCTGAGGAGAACAGATACTGTGTGTGTGTGTGTGTGTGTGTGTGTGTGTGTGTGTGTGTGTGTGTGTGTGTGTGTGTTTGCGTGCGTGCACGTTTTTTGGTTGTAATATCATCGCCAAAGGTACAAACATGGAAATAATAAGCAACAAGACACATTTTCATACCATACAAGAAAACTATCACAGTTATGAAACCACAATATAAAAGAAACACCTTCTTATAGAAATAGTAAACAGCCAACCGATTGCAGATTGGAAGGTTTATTAAAACCCTTTACGATGGTTACAGCACTTATGAACACATCTTCTTCAGAAAGAATGTGGCAGAGGTGCATTAAAATGTAGCTATGTTTTAACGTACCTCTGCCACAACATGTAATCCAGTTAGTTGTCCGCATCTTCCTTCTGAAGAAAACGTTTTTATAAAGTTTGAAACCATGGTGGAGGGTTTTTAATAATCGTCCCAATTTGAAACTAATTTGCTGTTTCTTATTTCTACAAGTTGATTTCATTCTGCGGTTGCTGCTCTAGCCAGGTAGAAAATTTTAAGCTAAAAGGATCAGATCGACCTATAAACCACACACCAGTTGTCAGAAAAACACGCAATATACACACACACAAAGCATGAGTACAACGGTCCTCTCCCTCCCTTCCTCCCCCACCCCCTCTTCTCTCTCTCTCTCTCTCTCTCTCTCTCTCTCTCTCTCTCTCTCTCTCTCTCTCTCTCTCTCTCCATCCGAACAGACAGGTCTCGGAAGGCCCAATGGTACCGCCCTAGTGCCATGCCATTCTCAACCAACAGCGCTAGGCAGACCTGGATGGTCACCCATCCAAGTGCTAACCAAGCCCGACAGCGCTTAACTTCGGTAACCTGAGAGGAACCAGTGTTAACAGTGCGGCAAGTCTGTTGGACTATGAATACAATAATGCTCTTGAAATGACTTTTTTTTGCGATGTTTCAGTGCTCGCACACACACGAAAAACAGATCTACACTCAAAAAAGAGTTCTGAATGGAAAACACACGAAACCACCATAAATTTGTGTAAAGGAAACTTGCGTCGAGTTTTTTAAAAATTCAATTAAGTGCAAAGAACTTAAATATACAAACGAAAAAATTAGTACCAGGAAGGCGAAAAATCGAGAAGGGCGAAAGAGAAACAATTTTTCAAGTACAACCTTGTGATAGCAACCAGGAAAAACTCTTGTCCACTTCAAAGCATGTGAAAAGGAGCAACCAACACTATTAGTAAATTATATAGAAAATTCATAAGCAAATATCATTTTTACTCTATCAGAATCAAAATGTAGAAACGTAACGCGTGTGCTGTGTATGCAGGGCTACAACTGATAACGCTTTGCGAATGAACGAAATGCGTGGAACGTAACACACACTTAAACAGCAGAACTTTTGTCTGTTATGTTCATCATCTGTCTGAGTACGGATTTGATGTTGCTCTTCTCATTAATGTATCGTGTGTGGTCCTCGTCATTTCTCATTAACTACTGCAACCTGCGTCCATTTTACATGCTTGCTGTATTCATCTCTTGGTCTCTCTCTACAGTCCCCCCCCCCCCCCCCCCCATATACACACATACTTCCCTCCAACACTAAGTAGGTGATCCCTGGATGTCTCAAAACGTGTCTATGTCCCCATTTCAATTCAGTAGCTCCTCATTAGTTGTGCAATCTACCCACCTAATCTTCAGCATTCTTTTGTAGCGCCACATTTCAAAAGTTTCCATTCCTTTCTTGTCTAAACTGTTTACCTTCGATGTTTTGCTTCTATACAGGGCTACACTTCATATCAATACCTTCAAAAAAAAATTCCTGGCAAATCTACGTTCAATGTTATGAGTCGTTTCTTTTGTTTTAAAATTTTGTTGGTGGATGGAGCAGCACTCGCAGAACGAAATCTTCTTACAGAAATAGTAAACAGCCAATCAGTTATAAATTAGAAGGTATGTCTTTCTGGTATGATTTCAAAGATTATAATAAAAGTCTCTTTTTTCCAGACATCTTTAGTTGTTAGAACCAGTATACATTTTATATCCTGTCTCTTTCAGTGATCGTGTCATTTTACTGCCGAAATAGAAAAGCACATCTACTGCTTTTAATGTCTCGTTTTCTAACGTAATTCCCTCAACACCCCATTGAATCGACTACATTCCATTACCCATCTTTCACTTTTGAAGATGTCCATCCTCTAACCTATTTCGAAATCACTACCCATTCAGTTCAATTGCTTTTCCAAGTCCTTTTCGTCAATTACAATGGCATCTGAGAACCTCAAACGTTTTGTTTCTTCCTGAATATTAGTTCCCTTTAAAAAAATTTCTTTGGTTTCCTTTACTACTTGCTACATGTTCAGACTGAATAACATCGAGGATTACACTCGCTCCCTTCTCAACCAGTCCTTCCCTTTCCTGTCCATCTTTTATAACTTTAGTCTGGATTCTGTACGAGATCTAAATAAGCTTTCACTCTCTGTATTTTTCTTCCGCAAATTCCGAATTTCACAGACCGTATCCCAGTCAACATTGTCAAAACTTTTCGCAAAGTCTGTAACTGTTGTAAACGTAAGTTTGCCTTTCTTGAACTGTTCTCTAAGATAAGTCCTAAGGTCAGTACAGCCTCGTGGGTTCCTACGTTTCTCCGGAATACAAACTGATCTTCGCCGCGGTCGGCTTCTACCACTTTTTCCATTCTTCTGTAAAGAATTCGCGTTAGTATTTTGCTACAACGACTTATTAAACTAATAATTTGGCAATATTCACACTTGGCAGCAACTGTTTTCTTTGGATTTCGGGTTACAACATTCTTCTTTAAGGCTGAGGGTTTTCCGCGTGTCTCATACATCTTACGTGCCAGGTGGAATTGTTTATTCAACCCTTGCTCTCCAGAGGATGCGAGCAGTTCTGAAGGGACTGTTGTCTAATACTGGGTTTAGGCCTCACCTTATCTTCATCTGCTAAATCATGTTTTCAACTTCACTTTCTTTATAAAAAAAAAAAAACAAAAAAAAACAAAAAAAACGGGCTCCGAGCTCTATGGGACTTAGGACTGAGGTCATCAGTCCGCTAGACTTAGAACTACTTAAATCTAACTAACCTAAGGACATCACACACATGCATGGACGAATGCCCGAGGCAGGATTCGAACCTGTGAGCGTAGCAACAGCGCTGTTCCGGACCGAAGTGCCTAGAACGCTTATTTGCTAAGTAGTCGCTTTCCATCTTGATATTCGTACAATAATTTCTCTTCTTTAATTTTGCAGCAGGTGAAATCTAACGCTTCTCAAGTCGTGTATGCTTCTACATCATTGCATTTCTTCTATAGATATTCCTGCTTTGCCAATTCGTTCTTTCTGTCAATCCCATGTTTTATAGATTTGTATCTCGTCTTCCCTGCTTTGTTTGGTATATTTTTATGTTTTCTCCGTCCGCTAATAATGTTCTCTCTCTTAAGACAGGAAAAATACAAAGTAATAATTGATATAGACTGTTACTACGGAAGATGGCTGTCCAATCAAGAACACTGAAATTCTGAAATTCACAACGTGATTGCGGCTGCACGACCCTCTGTGTGCAAAATATTACAGCGTTAGAAGCTCCGACAATCAGTACATACAGTCAAACGACGGCACGATTTCCACCAGGCTGTTTGTTCAAGTGAGTACTTTACTCAGCACCGCTGTCTGCTTTGTGATCATTTGGCCGTTTCATGTGCACGTAATTGATGTGAACACATCCACTTCGTCAGTACACTTTGTGGGCATAAGTATTCGGACATTCCTATGTAATGTGGAATCGGCACTGGATGTGTTGTGTTGTCAGTAATAAAGCAGTATCGGAAGAACGGATCTGTCAGGACACCTCACTGGCTTCGTACATTGGAAGTCATCTGAGTAACAAATCCGTCAGCGATATCTCATCCCTTTACTGTTGCCAAAGTCAACTGTTGGTGATGTGGCTGAATTGGAAACGTGAGGCAACAATTAGAAGCTAAACTAAGAGCAGGCAGACTCCTTTTACTGAAGGCCAGGGGACGTGGAGCATTAGGAAGGATGGTTGTGATAAATCACATGACGTCAGCGGAAAGAATCAATCGTGAGTTCCAATGTGCTGCCAGCAGTGCAACTAGCATAATTGCTGCGAGTAGGGGGTTAAAAAGAATTTAATACTACAGTGGTTCAACAGCTTCCCTCATAAGGCGTATACACTGATGAGCTAAAAAATCATGATCACCTGATTTGTAGCTTGTTTGTCCGTCTTTGGAATGAAATACATCACTGGCTCTGCGTATGAGGGGTCAGAAAGTTTGTTTGTAGGTTTGTGGAGGTATGTGGATTTAGATTTCTTCGTACAGATCGTGTAATTCGCGTAAATAGCGGGATGCTGCTTTGCTTACACGGTGATGGCACCCGATAGCGACCCAGATGGGATCCATAGGATTTACGTCAGGCGAATTTGGTCGCCGAGATATCAACGCGAGTTCACTATATCGCTAATGAAACGGCTGTAGCACGTTTGTGGCTCCGAGACCCGGACAGTTATACTGCTGGAAGATGACATCGCCGTTGGTAAATACATCAAGCATGGAGGTATCCAGCTGGTTCGCAGCTGTTCGCGTGTCTCCGGTGAGTACCACAGGTCGCACGAGAATGTCTCTCATAATACTCTTGGCACCAGACAGCTTCCGTACCGCGCTGCACGTTTCGAGCCGCCGTTCACGTCGCTGACGGCGTTTTTGCAGACGACCATGCACCTAGTGTAGCAAAACTATGATTCAAGTGAACTGACACGTTTCCATTGATGGTCGGTCAAAACGCGACAATCCCGTGGTCACTGCAGTCGCAACTGACGATGTCGTTCGGTCAAGATGTGAACACGTAGGGGTGGTCTGCTGCTGAGCTGCGTGTTCGACAATGTACGATGAACAGTGCGCTCCGAAACACCAGCATTGTGCTCTTCCGGCAGAAGTGCTAAAGATCACCATCTGTCTTACTTTACAGAGAAGACAAGCCTCCAATGGCAAATTCTATGAAGAGTCGTGAACGTCCAATCATTTAGCACCTGGTGGTAGTTTCACTGTCCTTCAATCTCTTTCCGTAGATGCTCACGACAGTAGCACGTGAACATTCGACCAGTCTCGCCGGTTTCGAGGTACTCTTTCACAGGCTCTGCATAATAATAATCTGCCCATGTAGCTTATCCCAGTGGATATCCCCAACCTTCCCCGTCCGTGTCTGCTCCGCTTTCACACTTTTTTTAACGTGTCATGTGACCGCAACGCCACCAGGCATCATCCAACGTTGCGGAGCTCAATGGTCATAATGTTCTGGCTGATCAATGTATTTCTCTAGTCATTCCTAAGCGAAGCTTGAGGTGATGTAAAGAGTGATCCGAATGGACAGCGAACGATTGGAAATGAGTGATTTGGAGAGATAAATGAAGTTGGATATAGCTGTGGCAGTCCGCTGCAAGGGTTTGGTCTTGGCGAACGCCTGAAGAACGTCATCTGCCATCATGTTTACTTGGTGAAGCCTGAGGGCGGTGATGTTATTGTATGGGAGTGTTTATCGAGGTCAGTGTCTGGTTCCCTTATCACGCTTAAGGTAATGCTAAGTGCAGAAGGATGTGACCACACTTTACAGTACATGAGCAGTTTGGAGACGATGACTGTGTATTAGCAATAAAATGCACCCTGTGATAGAGCAGCATCCGCTATACAATGATTTGTGGACAATAACATTGCTAAAATGTACTCGCCTTCATCCAGTGGAACACCTTTGGGTTGATTTAGTACGTCTAAGTCGCTCTAGACTCCTTCCTTCCAACACGACTACCATTTCTGGTCTAGGCGCCATTCCGCGACAGACATTCAGACAACCTCAGAGCTGAAGCCGTTATAAAGGCGATGGGTGGCCACAACCCACATTAATGTTCACTGATAAGTGTCCAGATAATTTGAATCAGTTGATGTACTTAACAAAAATAACATACCGTGGGTAGCACATGTATCAATGGAGGGGAAGTAGGATATCCAGAAAGCAGGCACACATTGCTTTAGCTTCGATGCAGTCAGCTGACTCACATTGAGCACACTCTGGCCTCGGCACTAATCTGCACTCGTTTAAACTGGCGTCCTGATGGGAGTCATTATGTACTTTCAGCTTGTCTTAAGTTTATCAGGTTGAGGTCTGAAACCGAGTAACACAATTTGCTGTTTCAGCCACTTTTAAAGCAATATTTACTTCATCACGATTCATCCCGGCAGCATTCTACCATCATTAAGTGCACATTAAACAAAAATACACTATTTTGTTTGTAAGACGTCAGTATAATCGTAGCTATGCACAACTGTAACCAATAATATCGTTTTTAGTACCAGATGCTGGAATCAATGTTTATTTTCGGCGTACAACTTGGCCACCAAACCCCACAGGCATACATAACAACCTAAATATCAATGATTTTTGTTGTTTGTTGCCTGTTGGGCGCTTGAAAGAGTGGTTACCAACGTCCGTCCATATTCCCGCTCGTTACACTTTCCGGTCTCACCATTTCCTGAAATAATGACGAAATGATGAGCATAACACAAACACCCAGTCCCCAGGTGGAGAAAATCTACAACCCAGCCGGGAATCAAACCCCGGAACCCTTTGTGATCCAGGGACAACAACGCTAGCCTCTTATTTGACAAGCTGTGATATGCTCATGAACAATGACCCGAATGTAGAATACATTTCGTTTACTTTACATCTATGGTCACAATTTTTTTCTCATCAGACTAACTGTTTTGGTCTATGATGACCATCTTAAAATAAATGGTTCAAATGGCTCTGAGCACTATGGGACTTAACATCTAAGGTCATCAGTCCCCTAGAACTTAGGACTACTTAAACCTAACTAGTCTAAGGACATCACACACATCCATGCCTGAGGCAGGATTCGAACCTGCGACAGTAGCGGTCGCGCGGTTCCAGACTGTAGCGCCTAGAACCGCTCTGTCACAGAGGCTATCAAGAGGCATACATGTTCTATAAAAATATGTCCTAACATACTGGAGCCATAGTGGCGGCGTCAAACGCGAAACACAAAATCGGCGCCAGCAACATCATATATATTGTGAACAAACGTGTGGGTGCTATTCTGACATTCTGCGAAACGGATTAATCTGAGATGTACCCTTTACCCTGTGGCTCCTGCAAGATGCAATTTCCACCCCCACACTACTACAGAAGTCAGACAGACGCTCCCAACGTTCTAAAGAGAAATGCCTGTAAAACTTGCAGCACTAAATATCTTCTGGAGTCGTCTGCTGTAAGGAAATGACACAAAAATTCACAAAACTTCTTACGTAACTAGTATGATACTTGGGTACTGGAGTAGTGCTAGTTAGTTTAAGAAAAACATGAAACTAACGAAAATTATTTATTATTTCCAAAATTCTGAGAAACCACAATGGCACTTTTAGTTATGAACTAAACACGTTATTTGATGGTTCTTTTCGGAATGTGAAGTTTCTTCTCAAGGATAGGATTCGTTAATGAAATTTCTATACAAAGTTTAAGATGGTTGTTGACTTGGCAGAATGGCTAAGAGCCGCGCTTACTCAACTGGGATAATTATCCGTTATTATGTTGCTAGGTACGGTCGAGGATGTTGTGTGCGAAATGGAGTGAAGTGTACTGTTCTGGGGGAAATATGGGGCTCGCAAGAGCTATAGTGCACAGTACCGTAAGTTGTGATGACTGCTGTCTGCGCCGCTCGCTGCTCTCCCTACGCCTTGACGAAGTCAAGGACTCCTATTCACCCCTAGTCTAACTACTGGAGTGGTACATCGATCGGATAACCAATCCACCGCGATACCACTAAAAAATTCGCCTTTAACTATAGCTCTGTCCGTTCACACCGCACAGTAAGTGTGGCAGACAACACAGTGAACAACGCTTAATCGCAAGGACTCAGTATAGAGTCGCGCTCCGGTTCGCTCTCGACAGAGGTGCTCTCCCAGTGAAGTACTGAGGAGAGACTTGTTCCTCGCTCTTTGAGTACACGTACGAGTGCGCACGCTCTTGTTAGTTGTTCTCGCTCCAAGAGCGACAACGGAACAGCCCCTCACCACGCCAGACGTGAAGGGGTATATCTCTCGGCCTCTTCCATTACTCCTTCAGCTCAAGGCGTCAGGAATATCGTCTGCCAATCAGCATTGCTCTTCTGAAACGGGAGAATGACGTTTCGTTTAAGGCAACCAAACTGGAAATCTGTAGCATCGGCGTTTGGCGTTTGCTGTCTCCCTGTGAAAACCTCTGAAACTGGGTGTTATGTATGTAAAGAATGCATAGGCTGGGCGCTCCCCCACAATGTAGCGGAATTTGCTTTGAAGCCGAATACGGGGTCGTTCCTCCTTCCACTCGGGCAAACGCTGTCTGTTCTACGGGCGGTCGCCGGCCGACGTAGATAGGTTGACTCGTCCTCTAAAGGACCGGCCTCCTGGCGTGCGGTCTGCCTCTCCCGAACTAAAAGCTTTTGTGACCGTCGTGTCTGGAATGTGTGTGTGTACGCCAGCCTCGAGTATTTCAACATCGATGCGCACTTGCGATTTACTTGTTATTTGCATATCGTTTACATCAATGCATATGATATTGACTTTATCTTATCGTTTTGGGTTGGAATGAAGCGTCTTGATGTGCGGAATATGATTGTGAGGGAGGAATATGTAAGCAATGAAGGTCAGCAGACCACGACGTCTTACAATATTTATAAATAATAGTATACACAATAGTAATCTTGCCAGGAGCACTACTGTTCAATACAAAGTGCCGAACCGTAGCCACAAATTATTTGTTTTCCAAGTTCTCTACATGTCGCTACTGTAGGCGTACATGTATTCTTCAATGATTAATTGTATGATGTAAACTAAGGGGTATAGAATCAGGTAAGTCTGAAACGGGCTTATATTGTCTAAGAGGCATTACAGTAAAAAAAGCAATGAAATAAAACACCACAGAAGTTAAATTGTTAAAAAGGAAAAAGTTAAGAGACAGTAATTTTCATACTATCAAGTGGCGACATTACAGATAATGAGATAAATAATAAACAGCTTTCCGAGTACACAGAATAATATAAAAACTACAAAACAAATAGCTAATGAGTCAGGACTGTGCATAACCAGTTTACTATATCACTATGGCTCCAGTATATTAGGACATGTGTTTATAAAACATGTATGCCTCCTCGTATTTAAAACGCACAAATGGGCATATATGTCAGCAACACTTAAGCTGTAGACAATGTGCTACTGTATTTGCGTTTTTCCCACATTTTGCTGCAAATCTGAGGATGGTCATTATAGATCGAAACAGGTAGTCTTACGTCCGATAGCAAAAAAATTGATATTAATATTAAACATGGCTGAAGCAGCGCATTGTTTTGTCTGAAAAACTCGCCGGAGTTCATGAGACTGTGGTGACCACCCAGAATAGCTCAATCGATGCTTAAACCACAACCATCTGTGCGGTGCAGCAGTACGTGGACGTAATAATATGTCTCGATAGCGCGATGCGGTCTCTATTTACCAGTTTCGTGGTCGCCGGTTCCATTACTTTCGCCTGCGACTACTCCTAAACCGCATTACGGCACCCATAAATCCAGAGAGACTATCGTCTATTCATAAGAGGGTTTATGGAGCGCGTCAAAGCGTCGAATAAAAGAGGAGCGTATAGCAGTTTTATGGAGCGCTCGGAATCAGAAATTCTCCACGCGGCTACGGGCGCGACACAGAAAGCGCACAATTTTGCGCGCGTGCAGTACCGTCGCGTCGCGTTTCCACAGCCGGTGCGATATGAGCCAGCCGTCACATAGCTCAGCGCCGATCGCGGCTTTAATGGAGAGCTGTAATGCGGCCGAACATTCGAATTCAATTCCCGTGTAACGGCGCCGTAAAAACTGTTTATTCGCGCTTCCTGCCCGTGACGTCGCAGTCGATGCTGTTGGCTATGGCGCCGCGGAAAGGCGTCAGATTTACGGCGGGTGCGATATTTGCGGTAATGTAGCGCAGCGGCCGTATTGCAGAGTTACGAGCAGGAGTACAGCGGCTCTGCGGCTGCTGGCTGCCGGAGGTGACTGGGTTCGAAGCCGGCTGAGAGGAGTTGCCTCAAACGAAGGCCAGTGTGGTACACGTACTGTTAGGCCATTCGCACCTTGCGAAATGTAAGGTTAAATGGCCACTTCCGATTTTCGTTACATTCTTTCTTTATCCCAGGAGCTACTCATCACAGATATAACGTTGGTGCACAAATTTGTAGCGTTTTCCTTGTGCATGTTCGTCTTCCGACTGCTATGGGTTTATTTATCGATAGTAATTTTGTTTTGCACTTAACTGTGGCTATCTGCGTTTACATATTGTCTTTTTGCACTTGCAGCTAGTGAATGGAGTTGTGGTGCTAAAAAGCGGAGTGTCAAGTGGAGAAATCCGAATACTTCCGACGTATTTTTTTGTGTGAGTTCAACAGAGGGGCGGCAGCAACGGAGACAGGCAGAAACATTTCCGCCGCATATGGTGATAACGCCACTGGACAAAGCACGACAATAAAATGCCTGTCTCGTTTTAATGGCGGTCGTTTTTACATTAATGACTCACCACGTTCAAGAAGATCTTTGGGGTTTGATAGAGTAATCCACAATGATCGATGTCAGTGTATTCGAGAACTGGCAAATGTGATGAACTGTGATCATTCCAATACCGTTCCACATTTGCCAGCGTGGGGAAGGGGTACCGCAGGCTCTAAGCCAAAATCGCAAAAATCAGCTGGTGGCCATATGTGCATCTCTGCTCGCCCGTCATCAATTGGCTCTTAAAGGACACCGACTGCTGCTATCCTGCATCGTTATTGGTGATGAGGAATGGTGTCCTTGTGCTTACATAGGAGAGGCGGGTGAGTCCGAACACAGCAGTAACTGTGCGTGGAAAGATTCACGTGTATCCACAAAAGGTAATGTCACGCATCTGGTGGAAGAGCGACGGTGTGCTGTACTACGAATTCTTTCCCCGAGGTGTAACCATCACTGATGACATTTACTGTCAACAACTGAGACGTCTTGCGGATGCAGTCCAAGAATAATGACCAGGAAGACTGCGTGAAGTGGCGCTGCTTCACGATAACACCGTTCCGCGTTGTGCCAGACTGATAAAAAAACACTGTACAGGAGTTGGGTTGGGAAGTTGTACACCTCCCGCTTTATACACCTGATCTGGCGCCCTATGATTTTCACCTCTACCGCCGTCCATCGAACAACCTTCCAGGAACTTCCTTTCCGGATGAAAATGCACCACGGACATGGCTCGACGAGATCTTCGCCTGAAAGCCACGAGATTTCTACAGTTGCGGAATCGAGTGATGAAGAATACGTTATTGATGACTAAATTGTGTGTTATTTGTGTGTGCTGTGTTTAATAAACTTGGGTACAAATGGTACGAATATATGCACGAAACCAATACTTTGCAAAGATATTTCTGTAACCAGCATCGACTACAGATAGTTATGGTGTCTGAGTTCTCTCTCTCTCTCTCTCTCTCTCTCTCTCTCTCTCTCTCTCTCTCTCTCTCTCTCTCTCTCTCTCTCTCCCCACCTTCCCCTCCCTCTCCCCTCACCGTTTTTCACGTGTTGCATTTAATTTGTAGCCCACGTGTTTGTTTCTTACGGTGGGTAGTTTAGTCTCTTAACCAGTGTGTCTGACTGCAGACTTTGAAGGCACCATTACACTAATATCGAGCAACCTGCACAGTCACACACACCGTTGTCCCTGTCTCGCAACGTAAAGCCGAGGCGATCTTATATTCCTTTTGTTCTTTCTTTCTTTTTTATTTTTGTATCTGTAGCATTATTTAGCTTTGGAAACGTCTAAACAAATGAGAAAACAAGAAATTATAATATGGATATGTTTGACATTGTGTCAGTAGTTGCACGCGAACTGAACTGTAATATTATTTTTGAGAAGTCAACTTCGGCAAGGTCTCCTGTAGAGCTCTTTGCTGAATACTGTGGTTGCCGCAGACTGGTGCTGTCGTCATCGTATCTTCGAACATGTCAACAGAAACTCAGTTAGTATCTCACAAGATCCGATTATGACAACGCAGATCTGTGGAAATCGGATCTTGGCGAACATGATATTTTTAAGAATAATGTAGGAAAGTGTAGCATGAATGATACATGCTTAACAAGAATGCAAGCAGGACAAGTGAGACGGCGATTCACCGTCTGACGGCTGCACACAGACTTAATGACGTGTGCAGGCGGCTCATCTGCGGGTTTTCCTGACTCAGTTTGCCAGGGTGAGAACGTGCTACACAATTAGCGGTGCATTGTGTAATCAACTTAAAGTTTCTACACAGCCCTGGAACCGTACATATTACACTACTGGCCATTAAAATTGCTACACCGAGAAGAAATGGAGATGATAAACGGGTATTCACTGGACAAATATATTATACTAGAAGTGACATGTGATTACATTTTCACGCAATTTGGGTGCATAGATCTCGAGAAATCAGTACCCAGAACAACCACCTCTGGCCGTCATAACCGCCTTGATACGCCTGGGCACTGAGTCGAACAGAGCTTGGATGCCGAGTACAGGTACAGCTGCCGATGCAGCTCCAACACGATACCACAGTTCGTCGAGAGTAGTGATTGGCGTATTGTGACGAGCCAGTTGCTCGGCCACCATTGACGAGACGTTTTCAGTTGTGGACAGATCTGGATAAAGTGCTGGCCAGGGCAGCAGTCGAACATTTCCTGTATCCAGGAAGGCCTGTACAGGACCTGCAACATGCGGTCGTGCATTATCCTGCTGATATGTAGGGTTTCGCAGGGATCGAGTGAAGGGTAGAGCCACGGGTCGTAACACATCTGAAATGTAACGTGCACTGTTCAAAGTGCCGTCAATGCGAACAAGAGGTGACCGAGGCGTGTAACCAATGGCACCCCATACCATCACGCCGGATGATACGCCAGTATGGCGATGACGAATACACGCTTTCAATGTGCGTTCACCGCGCTGTCAGCAAACACGGATGCGACCATCATGATGCTGTAAACAGAACCTGAATTCATCCGAAAAATTGACTTTATGCGAGACTTAACCAATTTGGCTATCTGTGGACGACTCTCTGCCAGACCCAAACTCCCATATATCGTACTTCCAGCGTGACAAAATGTACTCGTGCACACATATTATGTAATTTCGATGCAGGAGAGGACATTTTAATTGAATACGTAAGATACTGCAGTGCGTGCGTTGTTTAAGAACAACGAATCAGTGTTGTTGCGTCACAGCCATGTCCGAAGGAACACTGACAGCATCGTTCTTCTTAAATAACGCAAGCACTGCAGTATCGCGTCGATCAGTTTTTACTGATTAAGTTACATAACCTTGAAGAGGATAGATGAAACAAAAAAAAAAAAGAAATAAACGATCCATGACCTTAATATTCTTACATTCTGAGCTATCCGTGCATGACTTAACCTTCCCCGCCCTCCCCCCTCCGCCTTCCCGTCAAAGCAAGCGCACAGTTTCGAGTCTACTTTTGAAGTTGCGTCCTCTCTTCTGAAGGCACTGCACAGCGTATGGCACTGCCTACTACTTATTCACAAAATGGATTTTCCTTCCTGCCCCATTCGTGTACAACGCGAGGTGAAGAACGCTGTCTGCATGCCACTGCAAGCACCCTCATCTCTCTTATCTAGTTTCTCACATGAGATGTACACTATCTGATGGAAAGTGCCGGCACGTCTATTGTTGGACATTAATATGGGACGTGTCCATCGTCCGCCTTTAGGACTACTTTAACTCTATTAGGGATACTGAAAGACCTAAGTCGAAACAAGGCCCGGGAGTGGACAACATTTCATTAGAACTACTGACAGCCTTGGGAGAGCCAGTCCTGACAAAACTCTACCACCTGGTGAGCAAAATGTATGAGACACGCGAAATACCCTCAGACTTCAAGAAGAATATAATAATTCCAATCCCAAAGAAAGCAAGTGTTGACAGATGCGAAAATTACCGAACTATCAGTTTAATACGTCATGGCTGCAAAATACTAACGCAGATTCTTTACAGACGAATGGAAAAACTAGTAGAAACCGACCTTGTGGAAGATCAGTTTCGAATCCGTAGAAATACTGGAATACGTGAGGCAATACTGACCCTACGACTTATCTTAGAAGCTAGATTAAGGAAAGGCAAACCTACGTTCCTAGCATTTGTAGACTTAGAGAAAGCTTTTGACAACGTTGACTGGCATACTGTCTTTCAAATTCTGAGGGAGCGAAAGGCTATTTACAATTTGTTCACCGAGCGAGGTGGCGCAGTGGTTAGACACTGGACTCGCATTCGGGAGGACGACGGTTCAATTCCGCGTCCGTCCATCCAGATTTAGGTTTTCCGTGATTTCCCTAAATCACTCCAGGCAAATGCCCTGATTGTTCCTTTCAAAGGGCACGGCCGACTTCCTTCCCCATCCTTCCCTAATCCGATGAGACCGATGACCTCGATGTCTGGCCTCCTTCCCCAAAACAACCAACCAATTTGTACAGAAACCAGATGGCAATTATAAGAGTCGAGGGGTATGAAAGGGAAGGGAATGGAGTGAGACAGGGTTGTAGCCTATCCTCGATGTTATTCAGTCTGTATATTGAGTAAGCAGTAAAGGAAACAAAAGGAAAGTTCTGAGTAGGTATTAAAATCCATGGAGAAGAAATAAAAACTTTGAGCTTTGCTAATGACGTAATTCTGTCAGAGACAGCTAAGAACTTGGAAAAGCAGTTGAACAGAATGGACAGTGTCTTGTAAGCAGGTTATAAGATGAACATCGACAAAAGCAAAACGAGGATAGTGGAATGTAGTCTAACTAAATCAGGTGATGCTGAGGGAATCAGATTAGGAAATGAGACACTTAAAGTAGTAAAGGAGTTTTGCTGTTTGGGGAGCGAAATAAATGACGATGGTCGTAGTAGAGAGGATATAAAATGTAGACTGGCAATGGCAAGAAAAGCGTTTCTGAAGAAGAGAAGTTTGTTAACATCGAGTATAGATTTAAGTGTCAGGAAGTCATTTCTGAAAGTATTTGTATGGAGTGTAGCCATGTATGGAAGTGAATCATGGACGATAAATAGTTTGGACAAGAAGAGGACAGAAGCTTTCGAAATGTGGTGCTACAGAAGAATGCTGAAGATTAGATGGGTAGATCACGTAACTAATGAGGAAGTATTGAATCGGATTGGGGAGAAGAGAAGTTTGTGGCACAACTTGACCAGAAGAAGGGATCGGTTGGTAGGACATGTTCTGAGGCATCAAGGGATCACAAGTTTAGCATTGTAGGGCAGCATGGAGGGTAAAATCGTAGAGGGAGAACAAGAGATGAATACACTAAGCAGGTTCAGAAGGATGTAGGCTACAGGAGGTACTGTGAGATGAAGAAGCTTGCACAGGATAGAGTAGCATGGAGACCTGAATCAAACCAGTCGCAGGACTCAAGACAACTACAACAACAACAACAGGGATACTTCCAGTGAGGTGTCTGATTGTGGAGAAATGGGAACCTATTCTTCCTCTGCAGCCGAAACCAGAAAAACGTGTAATTTTGGCCCCTGCAGCGTGGAACAACGCCGGCGTCCTAACTCATTTCAAAGGTGTTGCACTGGATCCAGCTCTGGCCTTTACGCTTGCCACTCTTTGTCAGGAATGCTGTTGTACACAAATTGTTGCCTCAAAGATGCTCCTTTATGATAGGGTGCGTTATCATGCTGATAATAATCGCCATCACTTCCTTTACTGTGCGCAATGCACAATCCTGTAAGATGCCTTCATATCCTTCCGCATTTAGCGTTTCTTAAGGGCAATAAAGGGATAATACCCTAAGAACGAAAAGCACGGCCATAGCCTTCTCCAGGCATTAGCCAAACCCGCATACTTCCACCGCACTGCCCCAGATTGCGGCCTCATTTATCGATCAAAATCTGTTTTTTTTTCAATCATCGATATCCAAATACACTACTGGCCATTAAAATGACACCACGAAGATGACGTGCTACAGATGCGATATGTACCCTACAGGAAGAAGATGCTGTGATATGCAAATGATTAGCTTTTCACAGCATTCACACAAGGTTGGCGCCGGTGGCGACACCTACAACGTGCTTACATGAGGATTGTTTCCAACCGATTTCTCATACACAAACATCAGTTGACCGGCGTTGCCTGGTGAAACGTTGTTGTGATGCCTCGTGTAAGGAGGAAAAATGCGTACCATCACGTTTCCGACTTTGATAAAGGTCGGATTGTAGTCTATCGGAATTGCGGTTTATCGTATCGCGACACTACTGCTCGCGTTGGTCGAGATCACATGACTGTTAGCAAAATATCGAATGGTGGGTTCAGGAGGGTAATACGGAACCCGTGCTGGATCCCATCGGCCTCGTATTATCACTAGCAGTAGAGATGACAGGCATCTTATCCGCATGGCTGTAACGGATCGTGGAGCCACGTCTCGATCCCTGAGTCAACAGATGGGGAGTTTTCCAAGAGAACAACCATCTGCACCAACAGTTCGACGACGTTTGCAGTAGCATGGACTATCAGCTCGGAGACCATGGCTGCGGTTACCCTTGACGCTGCATCATAGACAGGCGCGTCTGCGATGGTGTACTCATCGACGGACCTGGGTGCACGAATGGTTTACAGCGTCATGATGGTCGCATCCGTGTTTGGCGACATCGTGGTGAACGCACATTGGAAGCGTTTATTCGTCATGGCCATAGTGGCGTATCACCCGGCGTGATGGTGTGGGGTGCCTTTGGTTACACGTCTCGGTCACCTCTTGTTCGCACTGACGGCACTTTGAACAGTGGACGTTACATTTCACATGTGTTACCACCCGTGGCTCTACCGTTCATTCGATCCCTGCGAAACCCTACATTTCAGCAGGATAATGCACTACCGCATGTTGCAGGTCCTGTACGAGCCTTTCTGGATACAGGAAATGTTCGAATGCTGCCGTGGCCAGGACAATCTCCAGATCTCTCACCAACTGAAAACGTCTGGTCAATTGTGGCCGAGCAACTGGCTCGTCACAACACGCCAGTCACTACTCTTGATGAACTGTGGTATCGTGTTGAAGCTGCATGGGCGGCTGTACCTGTACACGCCACCCAAGCTCTGTTTGACTCAATGCCCGGTCGTATCGAGGCCGTTATTACGGCCAGAGGTGGTTGTTCTGGGTACTGATTTCACAGCATCTATCCACCCAAATTGCGTGAAAATGTAATCACAAGTCAGTTGTAGTATTATATATATATATATTTAAAATATGTAAAAATCAGGCAACCGGTTGCATAGGTTTTCTATATACCTTGAGCAGGTTTCGTCACTTTTAAGGGTGACTTTATCAGAAGGTAAGGTAACTACATGGAGAACATATCGTCAAAGATGTAAAGTGATTTAAGACGTGAGTTGCTTTAAGTCATACATTAAAATATAAAACATTATGTTCTTCAAAAAGTCAAACATTAAAACATAAGTAACGTCGGTGTGGTGTGAGTCTCCTCATAATAACTGTTCATGCAAAAAACACGTAAGATTGCCGCAAATTATCCCGGCCCACACATTCCGGCTGCAGCGATGTTTCTCTGTCACTATAGTGTGGGGGTTCTGCATACTATCCCACAGATAGCTGTTATGAAAGTTGCAGATACCATTCCGCGTGAAGGTGGCCTCATCTGGGTGACACAAATACTGGAATCGTGGTTGCCTGTGAAGAAACCAGTGACACAACTGCTGCTGATGTGGAAAGTTTGTCGCTAGTACGCCCTGGACACGCTGTGTAAGTGGCAAGGGTAGTAACAGTTGTGATGGAGGAGTTCCACGGTCGTCAGGCTTGCCAACTGCCTGGTACTGACACAGCGGTCGCCTGCCACAGTGTTAATCACATTTTGTTTCAAGTCTGGTGTCCGAACATTTCGGGTACTTACTTGCCTCAGACAAACGGTGGCTGTTCTAAAGACTGAATGCTTTGGTCGTTCTCTGTGGGGACAGGTCTTCTGATACAACCTTGCTGCCCGTTGCCCGTTGCAATTTGCCTTTCCATAAGTAAACACAGTGTTGGCAAGCTCCATTACGTGCAACGCTTTATCACATCCACTACAAAGTGAGTCAGCAAGAGAAGTGTATCGGGCAGAACATTACAAATTACTATGGCGGGAGAGGGTGCCGGGGCATTACGTATGAGAACAGTACCACCCTCTATTAGGAAACGATGCATACTGTAACGATATCTGCTTGGTACATCGCATATTATACCGCAATCTCTGTAACAAAGTATTATTGAATTAATAGTGTCTAGCATGGAAACGAAACATTTTCGGACGTAAGTTCATTAGACCTTTTTTGTTCCGTATCTTTACATCGATAAGACCCTAGAGTTTGTACACGGTGGGAAAAATCACCCTGTTTAGTTCAAATCCTTCGTTCAATCTGTTAAGATAACGTCATCGATAAATCGACTACAGGGAATTTGTTTTTCAATTTTAATTTCTTTTGCACCGCTTTTCATTGTTGGTGTTGCACTTTCCGTAAACAAATAAAATAAATATTCAGATTGAGGGCAACTTCATCTGTCACCTTCTCCTACTTTAGCGTCTTTCTTAGTTGGTTCAAATGGCTCTGAGCGCTATGGGACTTAACTACTGTGGTCATCAGTCCCCTAGATCTTAGAACTAATTAAACCTAACTAACCTAAGGACATGACACACATCCATGCCCGAGGCAGGATTCGAACCTGCGACCGTAGCAGTCGCGCCGTCTTTCTTAGTGCAACTGATATTTATTTCTGTACTCTCGTTTTCATGTACAGGGTGAGTCGCGTAAGGCGTTACACCCCCTTTATTCCGGGTGCGATTGCAGTGTTCAGCGAATCAAAGCCGACTATGGGACACAAACTTTGCTACATGCACAGTAATCACAATGTTTATATTGACCGAGATAATGAGGCAAGTTCATGTTTTTTAAATGGCACGCTATACTTTCTTTACCATCATTCGAAGCTCTTGAAAAGACGCGTATAGTGATGTAACGCATGTTGCTGTTGTGATTCAAACTTTGCTTAAAAGGCGCTGGGAAATGAGGATTTACCTACGTAGCGTAGGCCGTGCACGCTGCACAGAGCACGGCAACTCGGCCCGGGCGTCGCGCGAGGCGTGTTTACAGTCTGCAGTCTCGTCCGACCGCCTCGTCCTTCAATCGTACAATATTTCCCAGCGTCTTTTAAGCGAAGTTTGAATCACAACAGCAACACGCGTTACATCATTATACGCGTCTTTTCCAGAGCGTTCGAATGATGGTAAAAAAAGTATAGCGCCCCATTTAAAAAACATGTACTTCCCTCGTTATCTCGGTCAAAATAAACGTTGTGATTATTGTGTGTGTACCAACGTATGTGCCCCATAGTCGGCTATGATTCGCCCGGAATAAATAGGGTGTTACATCTTACGCGACTCACCCTGTATATTGAGAATTAATCTTTTCTCTCTCCAGTCTGTTCCAATTTTATTCCATTCTTCAGCTTCTTCCAGTGCGCACTGTCGAAAACCTTCTCTAGGGGCCGACCTGAGTGGCCGTGCGGTTCTAGGCGCTACAGTCTGGAGCCGAGCGACCGCTCCGGTCGCAGGTTCGAATCCTGCCTCGGGCGTGGATGTGTGTGATGTTCTTAGGTTAGTTAGGTTTAATTAGTTCTAAGTTCTAGGCTACTGATGACTTCAGAAGTTAAGTCACATAGTGTTCAGAGCCATTTGAACCTTCTCTAGGTCAACAAAGGCACAATACGTTTTCTTCTTCTTCTTTCGAAGATAATTCGCTGAGGCTTTATAGCTTCATGTTCTATTGTTTAGTTAATTTTTTTTGTATTTGTCGGTCCATGAACACTGAATTATTTAACCAGTTTGCGAGAGAAGAATTCCTGTGGTCTCTCTCTCTCTCTCTCTCTCTCTCTCTCTCTCTCTCTCTCTCTCCCACTCTCGTGTGTGTGTGTGTGTGTGTGTGTGTGTGTGTGTGAGTGTGTGTGTGTAGCAGAGAGGGGTGACTACAGTATCTGGGTGGAGATGGACGTGGTGGGGAGGGAAACAGAACAAACTCTCGCAAAATTCCCTTCCCTGTCGAACTGCCGTGGCTGCTTTCATCGCGGCAAATAACTCAATCTCCTGCTCCGACCCGGTTCATGAAAGAAACATAATCACTCCGAGCATCAAAGGGCGAGGAAATGGAAAGGGAAGAATAAAAAGAAAAAAAGGAACATCGCCGGCAGACCAGCAGCAGCAGCTATTTGGAAGCTGGAGGGCTGGAGGGATCCCGGATTGAATTCCCATTGTGTGCGGTGGGCGCCCCGGCACGGCATTTGCCGCCGATCTGTATGGGCCAGATGGGGTGGTGGGGGGGGGGGGGGGGGGGAGCCTGAAGTGTGGGCACACCACTCCACGAGGAAAGCGGCACCCGATAAGGTGCGTCTATACGCCGCGGGTGACGGCGCAAAATCGTCTGCACACTGGTCGACGGAAAACATTATTTGTCGTGTAGCTAGAGGTGGCTGAGAAATGCACAGTACCTGTTGTATGATACGGTGACGAGACAGAAATTAGCCTGCCTGGAAGTTTCGAAACTGAGTACTCTCTGAAATGGTCTGAAAGATTAATTGTGGAAGCGACAGTTAAGCTGAGGGTAATCCATTACTCCATCACGTAATCCAAGAGTGCTGGACCAGTTGTAAGGTGTCTACTCTTTTTAAGAATCAGTTTTAGTAGTGCACAGTCCACTATATCGTCCTGAGAAGAAGAGCGTATGCCTTATAATGAGATCAGTAATGACCGACGTAAATTTAAGAAATGCAATCTAACTAACAAAGAATTTGGAAGGATATTTGAGTAGAGCACATAGTAAAAGTAGCAATATTATGAAAGTAACCGTAGTACTATTAATTGAACATGACTGAACTTAAAGGTCGTTGGTAAGATTCTATCTAAGCGGAACGTATATGATATCTCAAGATGAACCACCAAACACTGTGAAAATCTCTCTGAACGAGATTTGTCGTGCGACAATAGCTGGACATATCAATACAAAAAACTGGATCAGTGTCTGTCGGAGGGGCAACACCAGAGAACTTACCCTTATCACTGTGATTGCAACCACAGAACGGAAATATCTAATAAACCAGAGCGAGAGAAGCTATTTGGTTCCAAAAATGGTTCTGAGCACTATGGGACTCAACTTCTAAGGTCATCAGTCCCCTAAAAGGAGGAGAGGAGGAGGAGGAGATTAGTGTTAAACGTCCCGTCGACAGCGAGGTCATTAGAGCCGGAGTGCAAGCTCGGGTGAGCGAAGGATGGGGAAGGAAATCGGCCGTGCCCTTTCAAAGGAACCATCCCGTCATGTGCCTGAAGTTATCTAGGGAAATCAGGGAAAACCTAAATCAGGATGGCCGGACGGGGGTTGAACCGTCGTCCTCCCGACTACGAGTCCCCTAGAACTTAGAACTACTTAAACGTAACTAACCTAAGGACATCACACACATCCATTCCCGAGGCAGGATTCGAACCTGCGACCGTAGCGGTCGCGCGGTTCCAGACTGTAGCGCCTAGAACCGCTTGGCCACTGCGGCCGGCGAAGCTATTTGGGTTGTGTGAAGTGACCCAAAAGTCACCATTATTATCCGTCATGGGCGGCAAGTTTGCAGCTCGCTACATGTGTTCATAGAATCTAAGTTATCTGTCAAAAATCGTATAACTGGGTTGGAGCAGAAGTTCGTAACGTTTATCAATAACCTTCAGTTAGCACTACAGAGACCTTAGTCATTAAAAATATATATTACGAATAGGAAGGTAAGGCAGAGAATGTGTTACTGTCAACAGTTCAGTGACCGGGTTGTTCTAATCAGAATCGACAGTAGACCAACACCGACAACGATAGTTCAGGTATACATGCCGACGTCGCAAGCTGAAGATGAACAGATAGAGAAAGTGTATGAGGATATTGAAAGGGTAATGCACTATGTAAAGGGGGACGAAAATCTAATAGTCATGGGCGACTGGAATGCAGTTGTAGGGGAAGGAGTAGAAGAAAAGGTTACAGGGGAATATGGGCTTGGGACAAGGAATGAAAGAGGAGAAAGACTAATTGAGTTCTGTAACAAGTTTCAGCTAGTAATAGCGAATACCCTGTTCAAGAATCACAAGAGGAGGAGGTATACTTGGAAAAGGCCTGGAGATACGGGAAGATTTCAATTAGATTACATCATGGTCAGACAGAGATTCCGAAATCAGATACTGGATTGTAAGGCGTACCCAGGAGCAGATATAGACTCAGATCACAATATAGTAGTGATGAAGAGTAGGCTGAAGTTCAAGACATTAGTCAGGAAGAATCAATACGCTAAGAAGTGGGATACGGAAGTTCTAAGGAATGACGAGATACGTTTGAAGTTCTCTAACGCTATAGATACAGCAATAAGGAATAGTGCAGTAGGCAACCCAGTTGGAGAGGAATGGACGTCTCTAAAAAGGGCCATCACAGAAGTTGGGAAGGAAAACATAGGTACAAAGAAGGTAGCTGCGGAGAAACCATGGGTAACAGAGGAAATACTTCAGTTGATTGATGAAAGGAGGTAGTACAAACATCCAAATCAGGAATACAGAAATACAAGTCGCTGAGGAATGAAATAAATAGGAAGTGCAGGGAAGCTAAGACGAAATGGCTGCAGGGAAAATGTGAAGACATCGAAAAAGATATGATTGTCGGAAGGACAGACTCAGCATACAGGAAAGTCAAAACAACCTTTGGCGACATTAAAAGCAACGGTGGTAACATTAAGAGTGCAACGGGAATTCCACTGTTAAATGCAGAGGAGAGAGCAGATAGGTGGAAAGAATACTTTGAAAGCCTCTATGAGGGTGAAGATTTGTCTGATGTGATAGAAGAAGAAACAATAGTCGATTTAGAAGAGATAGGGGATCCAGTATTAGAATCGGAATTTAAAAGAGGTTTGGAGGAAGGGATAGATAACATTCCATCAGAATTTCTAGAATCATTACGGGAAGTGGCAACAAAACGACTATTCACGTTGGTGTGTAGAATATATGAGTCTGGCGACATACCATCTGACTTTCGGAAAAGCGTCATCCACACAATTCCAAAGACGGCAAGAGCTGACAAGTGCGAGAATTATCGCACAATCAGCTTAACAGTTCATGCATCGAAGCTGCTTACAAGAATAATATACAGAAGAATGGAAAAGAAAGTTGAGAATGCGCTAGGTGACGATCAGTTTGGCTTTAGGAAAAGCAAAGGCACGAGAGAGGCAATTCGGACGCTACGGCTAATAATGGAAGCAAGGCTAAAGAAAAATCAAGACACGTTCATAGGATTTGTCAACCTGGAAAAAGCGTTCGACAATATAAAATGGTGCAAACTCTTCAAGATTCTGAAAAAAGTAGGGTTAAGCTGTAGGGAGAGATGGGTCACATACAATATGTACAACAACCAAGATGGAATAATAAGAGTGGACGATCAACAACGAAGTACTGGTATTAAGAAGGGAGTAAGACAAGGCTCTAGCCTTTCGCCACTATTCTTCAATCTGTACATCGAGGAAGCAATGATGGAAATAAAAGAAAGGTTCAGGAGTGGAATTAAAATACAAGGTGAAAGGATATCAATGATACGATTCGCTGATGACATTGCTGTCCTGAGTGAAAGTGAAGAAGAGTTAAATGATCTGCTGAACGGAATGAACAGTGTAATGAGTACACAGTATGGTTTGAGAGTAAATCGGAGAAAGACGAAGGTAATGAGAAGTAGTAGAAATGAGAACAGCGAGAAACTTAACATCAGGATTGATGGTCACGAAGGCAATGAAGTTAAGGAATTCTGCTACCTAGGCAGTAAAATAACCAATGACGGACGGAGCAAGGAGGACATCAAAAGCAGACTCGCTATGGCAAAAAAGGCATTTCTGGCCAAGAGTAGTCTACTAATATCAAATACTGGCCTTAATTTGAGGAAGAAATTTCTGAGGATGTACGTCTGGAGTACAGCATTGTATGGTAGTGAAACATGGACTGTGGGAAAACCGGAACAGAAGAGAATCGAAGCATTTGAGATGTGGTGCTATAGACGAATGTTGAAAATTAGGTGGACTAATAAGGTAAGGAATGAGGAGGTTCTACGCAGAATCGGAGAGGAAAGGAATATGTGGAAAACACTGATAAGGAGAAGGGACAGGATGATAGGACATCTGCTAAGACATGAGCGAATGACTTCCATGGTACTAGAGGGAGCTGTACAGGGCATAAACTGTAGAGGAAGACAGAGATTGGAATACGTCAAGCAAATAATTGAGGACGTAGGTTGCAAGTGCTACTCTGAGATGAAGAGGTTTGCACAGGAAAGGAATTCGTAGCGGGCTACATCAAAGCAGTCAGTAGACTGATGTCCAAATATATATATATATATATATATATATATATATATATATATATATATATTCTCCTTCATTATTTACAACAGTTTACCAACGCTGGGGTAGCTTTTCGATTTCGTGATTGTAGTAGAGGTTATGTGCTTTCCAGCCGATGAATTCTTCGAGCCAAGTTCACACTGCACCGGAAAGGAGGTTCCTTGAAGGCTGTTGGATAGAGAGCGGAAAAGCTAAAAATCTGAATGCGCAAGATGAGGTGAATGAGGTGGTTGCGGAACGACTTCCGAACCCAACTCCTGTACAGTGTTTCTGGTGAGTCGAGAAGCACGAGGCTGCAGGTTGTCGCGCGCTGGTTTCACCTCACGCACTCTTCCTCGTCGTTGTCCTTGGACTGCGACTGCAAGACGCCTCAGTGGTTGACAATAAACCTCAGCACTGGTGGTTACACCTCTGAGAAGCAATTCGCATTACACCATACCGTCGTTGGTCCACCAGCTACATAACATTCTCTTTTGTGGATGCCCACATCTCTTCGTACGCGGCCTGCTGCTTTGTTTGGGCTTAACCATTCCTTTCTATTTCCTTATGTTAGCATAAATAGACCACTCCTCGTCGCCAGTAACGATACCGGATGGGTGTGGTCGGTGTTTTTCACGAGCCAATCGGTGACGAGATGACCACCCGCTCATTCTTGTGATTTTGGCTCAGAGCATGCAGTACCGACACGCCCCATGTCTGAACGTTCCTCAATGCATGTAAATGTCGCACGATGGTCGAATGATCACAGTTCATCACATTTGGCAGTTCTCGAGTACACTGACGTGGATCGTTCGGATTAACGCATTTCAACGATTTTCATCAAGCCCCGAATGTCTTCCTGACCGTGGGGAGTTACTAATGTCAAAACGATCTTCCTTAAAAAGAAGAAACCATTTTCTTGTCACGCTCTGTGCAACGGCATTTATACCTATACACAATGGAAATTTTTATGGCTGCCTTCGCTGCCGTCACCCCTCTACTGAATTCAGACAGAAGAATATATCGGAAATGAACCATTTGACACACCATATTCTAGCGTCCACACCTCCATCGACTATCTCCAAATGACAAAATGACAATATGTAAGCTGAAGTAGCAGCAGTAAACTAGAGATAAAAAAATGATAGTTGATAAATAAACCGATGGCAACCGAAATACCAACATGCAAATCAAAAACGCTATGAACTTATACAGCATCCTAGTATGTAAAAGCAAGGGAGGCCATACGAGATGTCTAATTTAAGCCAAAAGTCAACATTAGTGTCCGCTACTGGGCACAAGTCTGTGTCTTGCAATACGTTTTCATATTGTCCTCGCAGAGTTACAGTTATCTCAGACATATCAAATTGATGAAAGAATGTAGGCGAATTATGCTTAGTACAATTGATTCAAAAGCAAACAGAGATGAAAGTACATGGCTTCATGGTAGTACACAAACAGATATCTCGTAACCCAAAGTAATTTGGCGAAGTCCGTACGCAATAGAGAAGATTTGAGAAATGTAATAGTATGGTAACCTTACCATTGACGGTACCACTGAAGCAGAGTTACTAAATACGCCTTTCCGAGAGTCCTTTACCAAAGCAGACGAATTTAACATTCCAAAATTCGATTGAAGACAGCTACCAACATGAGTAACTTGAAAGCTGATATCCTCTTTACAGCGAGGCAGCTTAAATCACTTAATGAAGGCAAGGCCTCCGCTCCAGGTAGAATGCCGGTCAGTTTCCTTTCAGAGTAGGCTATGTTGGTAGAATATCTACATACTTAGCAATCATAAACAACCGCTCGCTCGACAAAAGATCCGTTCCTAGAAACTGGAAAGTTGCAGAGGTCATACCAACACATGAGAAAGGAAATAGGAGTGATCCGCAAAATTATAGACCAATATTGGTGATTTCTACCGCAATAGGATTTTGTAACATGCGCTGTATTCGAACATTATGAATCACCCGAAGAAAACACTTTATTGACACGCAATCAGCACGGATTCAGAAACTGTCATTCTTGTGTAACTCAGCAAGCTCTTTATTCTCATTTATGACTGCTATAGACAGGGTATCTCAAATTAATTTCATATTTCTCCATTTCTAGGAGGCTCTTGATACAGTTCGTCACAAGCGGCTTCTAATCCAGTCCGAAATGTGAAACCTATCCTGAAATTTTTCAAGTTGCAAGAATACACAAAAGAACTGCGAAATGCACTGTCAAAATTTCATATGCTAAGGCGCACTGCAAGTAAAGTTGCTCATTTTTTGCATATTAAGAACCACTTGTAGACGCGCTTCTTGATTGGGGCACGAATCGGCGAATAAGCAGACGGGACAGTGATAAGAGACGTAGAGCCGCATAGCGCCAAGTCCAAACAGTACATACATGAATTTTAAGCACTTACACTTACTTCATACCAAAAATGTCTCAGAGCACATATTTTTTGAATAACTTGCAGTTCATATCGACAGCTAAACTGTTTGCAGGTGTAATTGTTACATAAGTGACAAGCAGAGGAGAGAAAATCAAGGCAATATATGACGTTACATCAGATAGGTAGTTTTCTTTACGTTCAGTGTCACTTTATTGACGATGGATCAATTGTAAGGTTCTTTGATGGTACCATTTGCTTTCTCTTAATAGGTTCTTTGATGGTATCATTTGCTTCCTCTACAAGGAGTTCTCTTGTTTCCTCACTTTGGGTAACATTATTGTCATCAGCAAAAATAATTTTTTCCCATGACTAATTCTACTGGGAAAATCACAGAAATAGGACTGGGCACACATTTTCACCTGTCCCCGTTGATATATACCAACGCCCGTCAGCAGCTGAAGTTATTAATATATAATTCTAATTTTATGGGCGATAAATAGTGGTGGTGGTGGTGGTGGTGGTGGTGGTGGTGGTGGTTAGTGTTTAACGTCCCGTCGACAACGAGGTCATTAGAGACGGAGCACAAGCTCGGGTTAGGGAAGGATTTTGAAGGAAATCGGCTGTGCCCTTTCAAAGGAACCATCCCGGCATTTGCCTGAAACGATTTAGGGAAATCACGGAAAACCTAAATCAGGATGGCCGGAGACGGGATTGAACCGTCGTCCTTCCGAATGCGAGTCCAGTGTGCTAACCACTGCGCCACCTTGGGCGATAAATAGTTCAGATACGAAGAGAGTAGAAGCTTTCGAAATGTGGTGCTACAGAAGAATGCTGAAGCTTAGACCACATAACTAATAAGGAGGTATTGAATAGATTTGGGGAGAAGAGAAATTTTTGGCACAACTTGACTATAAGAAGAGATCAGTTGGTAGGACATGTTCTGAGGCATCAAGGGATCAGCAATGTAGTATTGGAGGGCAGCGTGGGGGATAAAAATTATAGAGGAAGACAAAGAGATGAATTCACTAAACAGATTCAGAAGGATGTAGGCTGCAGTAGGTACTGGGAGATGAAGAAGCTTCCACAGGAAAAGCTAATGCATTTTCAAAATTCGCTTTTGTACTACAAATGCGTACATATCCTTCAGCGACAACAATTCAAGCGTTATCAAAGATCTTTTCAACTGAAGGATTGCCTCAAACCATAGTGACCGATAACAGCACACAATTGACGTCACAAGAATTCCAGTCATTCTGTCAGATGGACGGAATTGCACATTACAGGACGGCACCATTTCACCCTGAAGCTAATGGACTCGCCGAACGATTCGTACGAACGTTCAAGGAACACATGACAAAGTTGGTGCAACAGTACAACAAAGAGACTTACTTATTAATTTTTTTGTCACAATACAGAGCTACTCCGCACGAGACACAGTCACCAGCAGAAAAACTGCATGGGCGACGACACAGGACTTTGATGTCTCTCCTAAAACCCACAATGCATCCAGAAGATGGTCAACGAACGTCGGAAGGACGACGATTCCACGTAAACGACAGTCCTCGTAACTGTCTACAGCCGAGGAAAGCGTACTTGGACACAAGGAATCATTGTAGAATGCATTGGAAACGTCATGTATAGAACAAGAACGCAAAGCGGCATAGTTATTCGCCATACTAATCACTTATGGCAGCAAAGACAGCAGTCACATAGAGGCAGAACTCCTAGGCTGTTTCATTTTGTAGACTCAGAAGAAGATGTCCACCCCGAGCAGCTCGCAGGATTCCAGAGGCCGTCACCGGCAGCCGACGCCGCCGTCGACGCAGAACCTTCAGGGGCAGCCAACTACCCCAGCCGTCCACAGCCGACATCCACAGAGAAGATGGACGTCGAAGAAGAACTAGACTTAAGCTATGACCAATGTACCAATGTTGAAATGCAATTATGTAACAAAATTTTTGCTTCTCTTGTTCCCTGTTCCATAGCTTTTGAGAGGTTTTCCTAGCGTAACGCGGGTGAATGCCACGGGGAACAACATGTGTGCATCCACAGACATTCGCACGCTGGAAAGCAAGGAAGCAGAACAAAAAGGCTTTTCAAGCAAACTTCAAAAGGCGGAAGGGAGGGATGTTGAGTACATAGTTCCGCGTAGTCAGCGCATACATAACTTTCCCACTAGAGCGCGCCCCGCTAAGCACAACAGCGCAGGCGCAGCGCTCGTCTGTCTCTGCACTACGAGATGGCACTGCCTTAGAGATGGACCAAATTTTGCTTCCGCCGATCCGCGTATTAATATGTAACCCAGCCAATGAGATTGCTGCTAACATAGAAGCTTTCATCCTCGCAGATCACACTCACGCAGTGATACCTGAACGCATGAGGTATTACAATGAGTGTACAGACCTCCGATTAGTCAATCTCCATTAGTCTGTACGAGTCTGCATTTGTCTGTACCAGTATATAGTCAAGTTTCAGTCTGCACCTAATAAGACTACTGTATTCCTGCACTTAGCCATGAAGATAAATGTATAGACAACTTTGTCAAGTATCAGAGATATGTGAGAATAAGATTAATGTACCAAGACCAAAGGAAGTTCAGACTGTCAATTGTAAATAGCACCCAGAATCAAGTTACGTAATGTTTATCCTTTTTATTATTTTAAAAACTGTGTGTGAAAATTAATCAAGTTCTATTTAAAGTTGGTCACTGTCAATCTGCTACTCTAAGTGTGCAAGTGGCATTTCTATCGTCTGACCTAACGGCAGAAGATAAACACGCCACGATAAGAGCACGAGACATATTGCTCACACTCGCCTACTTCGTTAGAGTCACAAGTCAAACAATCTGATGGTGTGTGTACCGAAGGTCTTACAGTACGCACACCACAGCTACCTTTCATAGCTGCCAGTAAAACACCATTCCTTCAAAGAATCGAATTCCCATTGTAAGACGCCGTGCTCTCCTGACCTTCATTGCTTACATATTCCGCCCTCACAATCGTACTCCGTACATCAAGACGCTTCATTCGAACCAAAACTCGATAAGGTAAAGTCAATGTTGTATGAATTCATGTAAACGATATGCAAATAACTAGTAAATTGCAAATATGCACCGAGATTGAAATACTCGAGGCTGGCGTACACACATACATTCGAAACACGATGGTCACAGGAGCTTTTAGTTCAGGAGAGGCATACCGCACACCGGGAGGCCCGTCCCTTCAGACGGCGAGTCAACCTTGGCCACCCATAGAGCAGACAGCATTTTTCCGAGTGAAAGGAAGAACGACGTGTTCGGTTTAAAAGCAATTTCCGCTACATTGTGTTGGAGCACCCAGCCTACACATTCTTTGCAAACATAGCATGCAGCTTCAGAGATTTTCACAGGGAGACAGCAAACGTCAAACGCCGATGCTACAGATTTCTGGATTGGTCACCTTAAACGAAATGTCATTCTCCCATTTTAGAAGAGCAATGCTGATTGTCAGACGATATTCCTCATGCCTTGAGCTGAAGTAGTAATGGAAGAGACCGAGAGATATACCCCTTCGTGTCTGGCATGGAGAGGGGCCATTCCGTAGTCGCTCTTGGAGCGAAAACACGTAACGAGAGCGTGTGCGCTCGTACGTGTACTCAAAGAGCAAGGAACAAGTCTCTCCTGAGTTCTTCACTGGGAGAGCACCTCTGCCGAGAGCGAATCGGAGTGCGACTCTATATTGAGCCCTTGCGATTAAGCGTTGTTCACTGTGTTATAGAGGGAATGTTTGAGTGGCATCGCGGTGGACTGGTTATCTGACCGGTGTCTACATCTACATCTACATGACTACTCTGCAATTCACATTTAAGTGCTTGGCAGAGGGTTCATCGAACCACAATCATACTATCTCTCTACTATTCCACTCCCGAACAGCGAGCGGGAAAAACGAACACCTAAACCTTTCTGTTCGAGCTCTGATTTCTCTTATTTTATTTTGATGATCATTCCTACCTATGTAGGTTGGGCTCAACAAAATATTTTCGCATTCGGAAGAGAAAGTTGGTGACTGAAATTTCGTAAAAAGGTCTCGCCGCGACGAAAAACGTCTATGCTGTAATGACTTCCATCCCAACTCGTGTATCATATCTGCCACACTCTCTCCCCTATAACGCGATAATACAAAACGAGCTGCCCTTCTTTGCACCCTCTCGATGTCCTCCGTCAATCCCACCTGGTAAGGATCCCACACCGCGCAGCAATATTCTAACAGAGGACGAACGAGTGTAGTGTAAGCTGTCTCTTTAGTGGACTTGTTGCATCTTCTAAGTGTCCTGCCAATGAAACGCAACCTTTGGCTCGCCTTCCCGACAATATTATCTATGTGGTCCTTCCAACTGAAGTTGTTTGTAATTTTAACACCCAGGTACTTAGTTGAATTGACAGCCTTGAGAATTGTACTATTTATCGAGTAATCGAATTCCAACGGATTTCTTTTGGAACTCATGTGGATCATCTCACACTTTTCGTTATTTAGCGTCAACTGCCACCTGACACACCATACAGCAATCTTTTCTAAATCGCTTTGCAGCTGATACTGGTCTTCGGATGACCTTACTAGACGGTAAATTACAGCATCATCTGCGAACAACCTAAGAGAACTGCTCAGATTGTCACCCAGGTCATTTATATAGATCAGGAACAGTAGAGGTCCCAGGACGCTTCCCTGGGGAACACCTGATATCACTTCAGTTTTACTCGATGATTTGCCGTCTATTACTACGAACTGCGACCTTCCTGACAGGAAATCACGAATCCAGTCGCACAACTGAGACGATACCCCATAGCTCCGCAGCTTGATTAGAAGTCGCTTGTGAGGAACGGTGTCAAAAGCTTTCCGGAAATCTAGAAATACGGAATCAACTTGAGATCCCCTGTCGATAGCGGCCATTACTTCGTGCGAATAAAGAGCTAGCTGCGTTGCACAAGAGCGATGTTTTCTGAAGCCATGTTGATTACGTGTCAATAGATCGTTCCCTTCGAGGTGATTCATAATGTTTGAATCCAGTATATGCTCCAAAACCCTACTGCAAACCGACGTCAATGATATAGGTCTGTAGTTAAATGGATTACTCCTACTACCCTTCTTGAACAATGGTGCGACCTGCGCAATTTTCCAATCTGTAGGTACAGATCTATCGGTGAGCGAGCGGTTGTATATGAGTGCTAAGTAGGGAGCTATAGTATCAGCGTAATCTGAAAGGAACCTAATCGGTATACAATCTGGACCTGAAGACTTGCCCGTATCAAGCGATTTGAGTTGCTTCGCAACCCCTAAGGTATCTACTTCTAAGAAACTCATGCTAGCAGATGTTCGTGTTTCAAATTCTGGAATATTCCATTCGTTTTCCCTGGTGAAGGAATTTCGGAAAACTGCGTTCAATAACTCCGCTTTAGCGGCGCAGTCGTCGATAACAGTACCATCGGCACTGCGCAGCGAAGGTATTGACTGCGTCTTGCCGCTTGTGTACTTTACATACGACCAGAATTTCTTCGGATTTTCTACCAAATTTCGAGACAATGTTTCGTTGTGGAACCTATTAAAGGCATCTCGCATCGAAGTACGTGCCAAATTTCGCGCGTCTGTAAATTTTAGCCCATCTTCAGGATTTCGCGTTCTTCTGAACTTCGCATGCTTTTTCCGTTGCCTCTGCAACAGCGTTCGGACCTTTTTTGTGTACCACGGGGGATCCGTTCCATCTCTTACCAATTTATGAGGTATGAATATCTCAATTGCTGTTGCTACTATATCTTTGAATTTGAGCCACATCTCGTCTACATTCGCATAGTCAGTTCGGAAGGAATGGAAATTGTCTTTTAGGAAGGCTTCTAGTGGTACTTTATCCGCTTTTTTAAATAAAATTATTTTGCGTTTGTTTCTGATGGATTTGGAAGAAATGGTATTGAGCCTAGCTACAATGACCTTGTGATCACTAATCCCTGTATCAGTCATGATGCTCTCTATCAGCTCTGGATTGTTTGTGGCCAAGAGGTCAAGTGTGTTTTCGCAACCATTTACAATTCGCGTGGGTTCCTGGACTAACTGCTCTAAATAATTTTCGGAGAATGCATTTAGGACAATCTCGGAAGACGTTTTGTGCCTACCACCGGTTTTGAACAAGTATTTTTGCCAACATACCGAGGGTAGGTTGAAGTCCCCACCAACTATAACCGTATGAGTGGGGTATTTATTTGTTACGAGACTCAAACTTTCTCTGAACTGTTCCGCAACTGTATCATCGGAGTCTGGGGGTCGGTAGAAGGAGCCAATTATTAACTTAATTCGGCTGTTAAGTATAACCTCCACCCACACCAATTCGCACAGAGTATCTACTTCGACTTCACTACAAGATAAACCACTACTGACAGACACCAACACTCCACCACCAATTCTGCCTAATCTATCTTTCCTGAACACCGTCTGAGACTTCGTAAAAATTTCTGCAGAACTTATTTCTGGCTTTAGCCAGCTTTCTGTACCTATAACGATATCAGCTTCTGTGCTTTCTATTAGCGCTTGAAGCTCAGGGACTTTTCCAGCGCAACTACAACAGTTTACAACTATAATTCCGACTGTTCCTTGATCCAAGCACGTCCTGTAATTGCCAAGCACCCTTTGACATTGCAGCCCATCCCGCACTTTCCCGAGGCCTTCTAACCTAAAAAACCGCCCAGTCCACGCCACACAGCCTCCGCTACCCGTGTAGCCGCCAGCTGAGTGTAGTGAACTCCTGACCTATTCAGCGGAACCCGAAACCCCACCACCCTATGGCGCAAGTCAAGGAATCTGCAGCCAATACGGTCGCAAAACCGTCTGAGCCTCTGATTCAGACCCTCCACCCGGCTCTGCACCAAAGGTCCGCAGTCGGTTCTGTCAACGATGCTGCAGATGGTGAGCTCTGCCTTCATCTCATAAGCAAGACCGGCAGCCTTCACCAAATCAGATAGCCGCTGGAATCCAGAGAGAATTTCCTCAGATCCAAAGCGACACACGTCATTAGTGCCGACATGTGCCACCACCTGCAGCTGGCTGCACCCTGTGCTCTTCATGGCATCCGGAAGGACCCTTTCCACATCAGGAATGACTCCTCCCGGAATGCACACGGAGTGCACACTGGATTTCTTCCCCTCCTTAGCCGCCATATCCCTAAGGGGCCCCATTACGCGCCTAACATTGGAGCTCCCAACTACCAGTAAGCCCAACCTCTGCGATTGCCCGGACCTTGAAGGCTGAGAATGATCCTCTGAAACAGGGCAGGCAGCTGCATCTGGCTCAGCCAGAGACAGTGCCTGAAACCGGTTTGTCAGACGCACCGGGGAGGCTTTCTGGTCAGCTTCCGGGGACGCCTTTCGCTGCCTGCCACGCCTTGGAACGACCTCCCAATCAACCACAGGCGAGGGCTCAGCTCCACTGCGGGCAGCAACCGGGGCAACCACAGCGGCAGACCGATCTGGGGACAGACGGGATGAGGTTGACATCCCCGTGATACCCGAGTCCGGCTCCCCACAGTGGTGCCCATTGGCAACAGCCTCAAGCTGCGCGACCGAAGTCAGCGCCGATTGCAGCTGTGAGCGAAGGGATGCCAAGTCAGCCCTCATCCGAACACAGCAATCGCAGTCCCTGTCCATTCTAATCGATGTTTAACAACAGTTACTGAAACACGAGTCGGTGCCTAGATAACGCAAGCGGAACACGCAAAGAATGTATCAACTAACCTGTACAAATGCCTAACGACTGCGCTACAATCTGCTGAATTTACGATTACAGTAACTAAAACTCGAAACTGCACCTCCTATACGAAACTCACACGCAATTTAAATAAGAATCTACGAAGTAAACACTAAAGCGCGATGCTACAACTGTCAAATACTATAATACGCCCGAAATATACGAATTAAACAATGCAAGTACCCAAAAACACGCAAAGAAATTAAACTATGTAACAAATAAGAAGCTAGGGTTATACGACTTGCTGCAGCGGCTGCTTATCCAACGGCGGCAGGGAGCACTCTGACTGGCCAACCGACTCTGGCCGTTCACAACAAAAACAGAAGACAGACGACTACGCAAATTTGCACTATTCAGGTACTAAGGCGCGATGCTACAACCCTCAAATACTGTAATACGCCCGAAATATACGAATTAAACAATGCAAGTACCCAAAAACACGCAAAGAAATTAAACTATGTAACAAATAAGAAGCTAGGGTTATACGACTTGCTGCAGCGGCTGCTTATCCAACGGCGGCAGGGAGCACTCTGACTGGCCAACCGACTCTGGCCGTTCACAACAAAAACAGAAGACAGACGACTACGCAAATTTGCACTATTCAGGTACTAAGGCGCGATGCTACAACTGTCAAATACTATAATACGCCCGAAATATATGAATTAAACAATGCAAGTACCCAAAAACACGCAAAGAAATTAAACTATGTAACAAATAAGAAGCTAGGGTTATACGGCTTGCTGCTGCAGCTGCTTATCCAACGGCGGCAGGGAGCACACTGACTGGCCAACCGACTCTGGCCGTTCACAACAAAAACAGAAGACAGACGACTACGCGAATTTGCACTATTCAGGTACTAAGGCGCGATGCTACAACCCTCAAATACTGTAATACGCCCGAAATATACGAATTAAACAATGCAAGTACCCAAAAACACGCAAAGAAATTAAACTATGTAACAAATAAGAAGCTAGGGTTATACGACTTGCTGCAGCGGCTGCTTATCCAACGGCGGCAGGGAGCACACTGACTGGCCAACCGACTCTGGCCGTTCACAACAAAAACAGAAGACAGACGACTACGCAAATTTGCACTATTCAGGTACTAAGGCGCGATGCTACAACTGTCAAATACTATAATACGCCCGAAATATATGAATTAAACAATGCAAGTACCCAAAAACACGCAAAGAAATTAATTAAACTATGTAACAAATAAGTAAGCTAGGGTTATACGACTTGCTGCTGCAGCTGCTTATCCAACGGCGGCAGGGAGCACAATGACTGTGACCAACCGAGACTGGCTGTTCAAAACAAAAACAGAAGACAGACGACTACGCGAATTTGCACTATTCAGGTACTAAGGCGCGATGCTACAACCCTCAAATACTATAATACGCCCGAAATATACGAATTAAACAATGCAAGTACCCAAAAACACGCAAAGAAATTAAACTATGTAACAAATAAGAAGCTAGGGTTATACGGCTTGCTGCTGCAGCTGCTTATCCAACGGCGGCAGGGAGCACACTGACTGGCCAACCGACTCTGGCCGTTCACAACAAAAACAGAAGACAGACGACTACGCAAATTTGCACTATTCAGGTACTAAGGCGCGATGCTACAACCCTCAAATACTATAATACGCCCGAAATATACGAATTAAACAATGCAAGTACCCAAAAACACGCAAAGAAATTAAACTATGTAACAAATAAGAAGCTAGGGTTATACGACTTGCTGCAGCGGCTGCTTATCCAACGGCGGCAGGGAGCACACTGACTGGCCAACCGACTCTGGCCGTTCACAACAAAAACAGAAGACTACGCAAATTTGCACTATTCAGGTACTAAAGCGCGATGCTACAACTGTCAAATACTATAATACGCCCGAAATATATGAATTAAACAATGCAAGTACCCAAAAACACGCAAAGAAATTAATTAAACTATGTAACAAATAAGTAAGCTAGGGTTATACGACTTGCTGCAGCGGCTGCAGCGCCAATAGTTAGACTAGGGGCGAGTAGGAGTCCTTGACTTCATCAAGGTTTAGAGAGAGTTTGACTGTCGAAGGTCAATCCAGATAGAACGAGAGTTACCTTTTTGTCAGCAGCGAGCGGAGCAGACAGCAGTCATCGCAGCTTACACTATTGTGTGCTACAGCTATTGCGAGCCCCATATTTCCTCCACAACAGTACACTTCACTGCATTTCATACGCAACAGCCTCGACCGTACCTAGCAACATTCTAACGGATAATTATTCAATTTGTGTAGGCGCGGCTGTCAGCCATTCTGCCAAGTCAATAACAATCCTTAACTTTGTACAGAAATTACATTAGCGAATCCTATCCTTAAGAGGCAACTTCATATTCTGAAAAGAACCCAGAAATAACTTGTTCAGTTCATAACTGAATGTGCCATAGTGATTTCTCAAAATTGTTGCAAAATAATAATAATTTTCGTTAGTTTAATGGTTTTCTTACACTAACTAGCACTACTCCAGTACCCATGTATCCCACTAGTTACGTAAGAAATTATGTGAATTTTTGTGTCATTTCCTTACAGCGGACGACTCCATAAGATATTTAGTGCTGAAAGTTTTTCAGGCATTTCTCTTTAGAACGTTAGGAGCGTGTGTCTGTAGTAGTGTGGGGGTGGAAATTGGGTCTTGCACGAGCCACAGGGTAAAGGGTACATCTCAGATTAGTCCGTTGTCCAGAATGACAGAATAGCACCAGCACGCACACACCATGTACAAAATTGTTTGAAACGCCTGGTTACTTTACAAAGGAGTTAATGCATCAAATATTTGACATTAAGCATGTAAGAGACGAGAAGTTAGGAAAAGGTTTGAAATTATATTTAAAGTTTGCTGTAAGTTGCTAAGTGCTCATTATGAGCCATCAGATGAATATAGTCTGGGTAGTTTTAAGGAAAAGCACGTTTTTCTGGCATCTCGTTGTTTATGATGTCATATTTCCTGACATATTCGTCGTACAATGACATATTTTTGCGGGCATATTCAGTGGTATATGTGGATACTGTCTGTAGAAGGTGTTTCGAATAGAGTCTGTGGTTAAGAAGTAATAAATTAAGATTTCATGTCTCATGCTGGAGGTGTAATGCACGAAAAGTGAAGATATAGTAGGCGATACACTTTCATCATTTTGTAGGTGGAGTCGATGGGGGGAGGGGCGGAGCGGAAAGGGGGTGTTGCAGGTTGTCAGCGAGAAAAAACTTCGTTAAGATTTCAAATTATGTGTGAAGTTTGTCGGAATTCGGTGCGTGCTCTCATTCCGAACTAGTGAGTGATTGAATTGCGGTTATTTGCACGCTTTCAATGACAGTGGCTCAAGAGAAAACACACAGTTTCTGGCATTAGTATCTGTGTTACTGTGTTACGCTATTAACGTAAGTTCATACCTCTTCATGAGTATTTTAAACCAGTTTAATAATTTCGCGAGATATTGAAAATAAGGCTTGTTTGCCCCTGGAAGCCGTTAGATCGATATCCTGCGAATGGAACCATGGAACATGCCCCAGATTATTCGTGTAGTGATATAAAAGTAAAATCCATCGGACGGCGCCAGAGAAGCTTTTCTGATGTCTGTCTCGCAGGGTTAGTGGTAGCTTTCCTGGAAGTTCGTAGACGTAGATAATGCTTTCGACTTATAATGGGGAATAACATCATGGCGCCGCAGTATGGAGCCCAACGAACGATTTAGAGTGTGTACAGAAAGACAAATGGCGGTTGTACAATTGGGAAGTCTAGTAAGACGAGCTGTTATCAAGAAAGGTGCTGCATAAGGGTTAAGTTCACCATGACTACTGGCCATCGGGTACGTTCTCGGTCAGTTGCTAAGTAATACAGCTTTCATTGGCATACAAAAACTCATACGTAACTATAAGTGGAAACATCCAAGCAAAGAAGTAGTCGTGTAAATCACTGAATCCACCTGAAAATAAAAGTGATTGATACAGATAATTGTTTTAATTTTTGTTGTACCTCTTGAGAGACCATACATCGTATGTAGCGTATACTGAATAAAGTGTTGACGATATTTCTTGTCATACTGTAACCAAATAAAAAGTTTAAAAAATTGTTTTCGAATTTTTCTACTCATGCTTAAATATTGTACGTGATGAGAGATTATGACAACTCGTTTCCAGTTAAAACAATGAAATATTACATGAAGCTAGAATGTGATCGTATTATATCTTTGATCCATAAATTATCAAGACTTTTTTTTCGTATATAATGATAATTAGATGAAACATTGCAATATTTCATAACTGATGTTAATGAACATCTTTCATAAAACAGGTGTACTCCAAGCGAAAGTCTCACTGATTTCGACTTATCGGATTTGAATAAGATCAGTGAAAATATTTCACCATGTCGCCTATCGGGAAAATCATCGAACTTGTTTAACCTTGTCAAAATTTGCAGATTGCCTTTTCAGATACACAGTATGGTTACATGTCGGTGCAGCCCACTCAGAACTCTCCCACAAAAGCCTCGTCTTTAACATTGCCATTTGTCTCACAATATTTTTGAAATTAAGTTGTGACTCGGACTGCATAAATAACGCGCACTTCTTTGAATAAAACTTTGATTTCATATCATATTTTCAACATACACTTGCATTAATCCAGCGACGAAGAACAATGAAAATGAGATTGAAATCAGCAAAGGAATTCGAATGCTAATGAAAGAGTCTACATTGTTTCGTCACTTACATATCAATTATGGGAAAAGCATTTGCATTACATTATGTCTCCATGATTTAGTTTCTTTTTCCTTTTACATAATCTTAGCCACTGTGCTTGAACATTAACTACTACTACTTATATGTAACTAAGAAACTATAAAAACTACGTAAGAACTCAAGTGTAGGACAAGAAGTGCCACGATAATGAAATGTGTGTGTAGAGAATTTCATTGTCCGTATGATGCATGTATTCTGAAGGTATATGATCGAAAAGGGTCACGTTCAAAGATGTATTTTGCAACAATGACTAAATGAAATACAAAGAAGTGTATAAAAAGTGCCAACATTTTTTCTCCGAAGATAGAATGTGGTGTTCCCACCAAAGTTTTTAATATTCTCACCACCTCCCTACCCTCTCCCCACATTTATAGAAGGGAACGTACAGTGGAGAGGAAGCTCTTACAGTATTGCGCACCGACCCGTAGCTGTGAGGGCGAATTGGTGGCTCCGTTTCAGTAGCCTGCCCAGCCAGTTTCCGCTTTGAGGATCGCGTCTGGACCGGTACAGACCGAGCACAGAGCGACCGCGCGCAGGCAGCGCTCGCAGTGGACAGGAAGGCAATTAAAGCCCAGCCAGAGGCGAGGGGGAATCACCGCCCGCCGATAGCGGCTGGCCCGGGGGTTCCCGTTTGAGAGTGGCAGCCAACATGGCGGACCACAGCGGCTGGCTGACTAGATCAGAACGGGGTAGCGAACTCCTCACAAGGAGCCGGGTTTCCGGTCCATCCGTCCACAGCTGCTGCCGGACACCGATCTGTTCCTCTGTGAATGGCAAATCAAATTCCAGTCTCTCACAGCCGCTCCGAGGCAATGAGCGGTCACTCACCCTGCTGTGAAGCGTGCAAACAGGGTGCTCCTGAGAGACAGAGAAACGGTACTCAACTGTGTCTCCTCACCAACTGGGCTATATGTTATTAGGGTTTATAATTTGAAATATATGGCCACATTCAGCAAATAATATAATGTATTTTTTATTTATCATGTTAGTGACATTTTTGGGCTACTGCCATCACAATATATTATAATTTAGGTCGAAGTAACCTAAGAATAAGAGTTGCTACATATCCCATCTGCCCAAAAAGTCATCAGAATTGATTAATAAAAATTGCAAAAAGTAAAAGATGGTGGTTTTAATGCTTCAGATGTTCTACATCTGAAATTGTGAAAAGTAAAAGTTGGCCGTTTTAATGCTTGAGATGTTCTACATCACAAAGGTCGAACCTTTCATTTTATGTGGGCCACACTGAAAGAAGACGAATATTTTTGGGCGACACATAATATACTGTATACCAACAATAGCTACTGAGAAAGTAAGTGTATTTTAACACATCTAAGTACGTTATAATTTATTAACTTATGATTCTCTATTCTAATAACGCAAGATGGAATTAATCTGACATTTTACATATGAGATTTCATTAATAATTTTGTACATAACAAATTTTAAGTCATAGAATTAATGCGACATTTCAGAAACTAATGTATCAATATCAGGTTCTACTGAAGTAGTCGCAATTCTCAGGGTGTTCTCACAGAGCTGGTTCTGCTTTTAGTCTTTGTGGGCCTTATTCTAGGAAACATCTGTTCACAAACGTACTTGCTTCCAAACAAAGTTGACTTGAATCAAGCATGACTCTGCAAAGAAGGGATATCTGTCTTTGGACAGGTATGATTAGGAATATTTGCCTCTGGCTAACATATCTGGCAACATATCTATATTGTTCGTGAAAAGTGTAGCAGAAATATTTTTTTCTTAATCCTGCAGTCGATTTTCAAATCCTTGCATCAGACGAAAAGAGTATGGCTGTGTATAAATGTCTCTAGAGTGGTAGTATTGCATTTGCAGCTGAAGGAGCCGTAGAATAACACACCTCTACATCTGACGAACTGGCCAGCTATAAGAACGAGTCACCGGTGTTTGAAATATAGCACGGGCGATAGTGTTTAGAACGGCGTGGATCAGGTGAGAGAATAGCATTTTCTGGCGTCAGTTTCACACTTAAAATATTCAACTTATCATAACTTTACGTAAAAAGAATTCCATTCATTTATTACCGATCGTGGGATATGGGCTTACTTCTAGGGTCGTACTGATACTCGCTCTGGGTCTCATGCGGTCTGCGGGAGGCGGTTTGGACACGTCTGTTCCACATAGTGTACACATCGAGTGCAATGCACAGAACGTTAGTACTACCATGCACAGCTGTCTGAAAAGTCCGTCTTTGAGGACGTTGTTCAACTCGTGCGTCACATGGGCTTGAATGTTGGTTATTTCGTTAAAGCGTTGGAACAGCCTGTGAATTTTTGCTATTTCTGGTTTCGCGGTAGTTGAGTATTGGTAACATCAAGTGGCATCACCCGCGAAGAGTTTTTTTGCATTTCAGTCGAGTCACGGCAAGCACTGATTAGTCGTTGTTTTTGTTCAGGAGACAAGGTGTGCGGGAAAAACTTAGCGCACACTTTTCACTTCCCGAAAACAGTCTGGAAAATGTGACGAACACTAGATGTAGACACGTTCCTCCGCTGCGCTTTGTGACGCACTGAGGTCGAGTCGCTGCTGTCGCACGTCCACCTCTCACCACTGCCTGTTCTCGGCTGACCGGGAGAGTGCACGTCTGTTGCCTACAGTTGTTGGTCCAGGCTATCACCGTAGTTTCTAAACTGACACCAATCGTACGCCAGAAATAAAACCAGTCTCACAACTTTTTTGGATACACGGTGCATACAGAGCTGGGAAAAACAGTCTGATAATTAGGTCAAAACAGGCTACGGAAGTGGAATCTAAAAGAATTTTCCAGACAATAGAAGATCGAAAAGGCACCATTGTGGAGCTACGGTTACGAAACGACGACCAATCAGCGATGATGGGCGTCTGGAATAGATCGCATTTAGACTGAGTTGCTCCAGTTTGTATCAACCGATCCCTTCTTTTGGTCAAGTTGTGCCACAAGTTTCTTGCCTCCGCAATCTTATGATAAACAGAGGAGTTGTTGATGAAATAAGGTAAAGATAAAATAGAGGGTTCATCTGAACAGCCGCAGCCAATCTATCTTCAAATTCTGCTCACTGGCTGATTACGCCAGCGATGTCTGCTGGTCAAAGCTTGTCTACTGAATCAGCTAGACTGTTGTAGTTGTGGCCTTCAGTCCAAATACTGGTTTGCTGCAGTTCTTCATGCTACTCTATCCTGTGCCAAGCCTCTTGGTCTCCGCGTAATTGCTGCAAGCTACATCTTTCCGATCTACTTACTTTATTGATATCTCTACAGTACTAAATTTGTGATCGCTTGATGTCTCAGAATGTATTGTATCAACCGATCCCTTCTTTTGGTCAAGTTGTGCCACAAGTTTCTTGCCTCCGCAATTCTATTCAGTACGTCTTGATTAGTTACGCGATCGACCCATATAATCTAGGACATTCTTCTGCAGCACCAAATTTCGAAAGCTTCTATTCACTTTTTATCTAAACTATTAATCATCCATGTTTTACTTCCATACATGGCTACACTCAAGACCTATTCCTTCAGAAAAGACTTGCTAACCTCAAATCTGTATTCGATGTTAACAAATTTCTCTTCTTCGGGAAACTTTCCTTGCCATTGCCAGGATAAATTCTATATCTTCTCTATTTCGGCCATCATCAGTTATTTTGCTGCCCAAATAGCAAAACTCACTAATACTTGAAGTCTCTCGTTGCCTAATCTCAGTCCCTTAGCATTACCTGATTTAATTCGACAACATTCAATTAACACTATTTTGCTTATATCTCTTTTCAAGACACTATCCTTTCTGTTCAATTGCTCTTTCAAATACTTTGCTGTCTCTGACAGAATTATAATGTCACCTCCAAACTTCAGAGATTTTATTTCTTCTCCCTGAACTTTAATTCCAACTCTAAATTTTTCTTTAGTTTCCTCTACTGCTTGTTCAGCGTACGTACTGAATAATAGGCTACAACCCTGTCTCATTCCCTTTTCAACCACTACCTCCCCTTCATGCAGCTCAAACTCTTAAAAGTGTATGTTTTCCAAACAAGTTGTAAAAAACCTTTCGCTCCCTGTATTTTAGTCCTGCTACCTTCGTAATTTCAAAGAGAGTATTCCAATCTAAATTGTCAGAATGTCTCCCTTAGACTACAATAGCTACAAATGTAGGTTTTCCTTTCTTTCACCTATCTTCTATGGTAAGTCGTAGGGTCAGTATTACCTCGCGTGTTCCAAAATTTCTTCATAATCCAAACTGATCTTCCCAGAGGCTTGCTTCTATCGGTTTTCCAATTCTTTTGTAAAGAACTGTCAGTATTTTGCAACCATGAGATATTAAACTGATAGTTCGGTGATTGTCACACCTGTCAGCAACTGCTTTCTTTAGGATTGAAATTATTGCATTCTGCTTGAAGACTGAGGGTATTTCACCTATCTCATTCATCTTGCACATCAGATGGAAGACTTCTGTCATGGCTGGCTCTCCCAAGGCTATCACGAGCTCTGACGGAATATCGTCTACTCCCTGGGCCTTATTTCGACTTAGGTCTTTCAGCGCTGTGCTAAATTCTTCTCGCAGTACCGTATATCCTCTCTCACGTTCATATCCCCTATCTCATCTTCACCTACGTCTACTTCCCTTTCTATAAAACTGTTTTCAAGTACGTCTCCCTTGTATAGGCCCTCTACATTCTCCACCGAACTTTCAGTTTTCCCTTCTTGTTTAACACTGATTTTCCATCTGAGCTCTTGTTATTCATACAGCTGTTTCTATTTTCCTCGAAGGCCTTTATAATTTCCCTGCATATGGTATCTATACTTTGTGATCAAAATCATCCCAAAAATATGCATTTTTCATATTAGGTCCATTATGTTGCCACCTACTGCCAGATACTCCATATCAGCGACCTCAGTAATCATTAGACATCGTGAGAGAGTAGAATGGGGCGCTCCGCGGGACCCACGGACTTCGAACGTCTGGTTGTGAGATTTCCAAGCCCCTAAATGTACATACGTCCTCTTTTTCCGATGTGATAGTGAATTGGAAACCTGAAGGGACACGTACAGCACAAAAGCGTACAGGCCGACCACGCCTGTTGACTGACAGAGACCACCGACAGTTGAAGACGGTCGTAATGTGTAATAGGCAGAGATCTATCCAGAACAGCACACAGTAATTCCATACTGCCTCAGAATCTACTGCGAGTACTATGACATTTAGGCGAGAGGTGAGAAAACTTGGATTTCATGGGCGAGCGGCTGCTCGTAAGCCACACATCACGCCGATAAATACCAAGCGACGCCTCGCTTGATGTAAGTAGCGAGAACATTGGACGATTGAACAGTGGAAAAACGTTATGTGGAGTGACCAATCACGGTACACAATGTGGTGATCCTATGTCATGGTGTGGGTATAGCGAATATCCGGTGAACGTCATCTGTCAGCGTGTGTAGTACTAACAATAAAATTTGGAGGCTGTGGTGTTATGGTGTGAGCGCGTTTTTCATGGTGGGGCTTGCACCCTTTGTTGGTGTGCGTGGCAATATCACAGCGCAGGCATACACTGTTTATTTAAGTACCTCCTTGACTTCCACAGTGGAAGAGAAATTCGGGGTTGGCGAATGTTTCAATACGATCGAGCACCTGTTCATAATCCACGGCCTGTGGCGGAGTGGTTACACGACAATACCCCTGTAATGGACTGGCCTGTACAGAGCCCTGACCTGAATCCTACAGAACACCTTTGGGATATTTTGGAACGCCGACTTCGTGCCAGGCCTCACCCAGCGATATCTATATACCTGTTCTCAGTTCAGCACTCCGAGAAGAATGGGCTGCCATTCCCCAAGAAACCTTCCAGCACCTGACTGAACATATGCCTGCGAGAGTGGAAGCTGTCATCAAGGCTAAGGCTGGGCCAAGACCATATCGAATTCCAGCATTACCGATGGAGGGCGCCACGAACGTGTAAGTCATTTTCAGCCAGGTGTCCGGTTACCTTTGATCACATAGTGGATCTTTTCCCTAGCGAAATATGCTTCTAAATCCTTACATTTGTCCTCTATCAATTCCTGCCTAGCCATTTATCACGTCCTGTTAATCTGACATTTTAATAGTTTCTATTCCATTTATCCTGCTTCATTAGTTGCATATCGTTCATCAATTACAGTTCATCAATTAAATTAAATATCCCTTGTGTTATCCAAGGATTTCAACTATGCCTTGTCTTTTTACCTATTTGATTCTCTGCTGCCTTCACTATTTCATGTCTACCAATTCGTCTTCTACTGTATTGATTTTCGCTGTTAGTCAACCGTTGCGTAATGCTCGCTCTGAAGTCCTTAGCAGCCTCTGATTCACCTAGGCCAAAAGTACGGGAACGCCATTAATTTGTTAGTGTAATAAGCTGTGCTGTAAAAACGGCGCTGAAGCATGATAGTCGATGTGTGGTACTGTATCGTGCAGTGGTGCTAACAACGATATGTAAAATCCACATGTGTTGATTTTTGATAACGTAGAGAGAGCATCAGTGATTTCCATTCCAACGAACACAGTAGATCAGTGAATATGGAGTGCCCGAACGGTTAGCTGTGCTGTCTAAACACTCTGCTTTCCAGGAGTGAAGGCGTGTCGGTCCCCGGCACGAACCCACACGGCGGATTAGCGTCTAGGTCCGGTGTGCCGACCAGTCTGTGGGTGGTTTTTAGGCGGTCTTCCATCTGCCTCGACGAATGCGGGCTGGTTCCCCTTATTCCTCCTCAGTTACACTATGTCTATGGTTGCTGCGCAAACACTTTCTCTACGTACGTGTACATCATAATTACTCTAACACGCAAACATTTGGGGTTACACTCGTCTGGTGTGAGACGTTCCCGGGGATTCACTGACGGCTGAACTGCACAATAACCTTGGGTTCGGTGTGGGGCGTCGGTGGGGTGGGTGGACTGCTGTAGCCTGTTGTGGGGTTGTGAACCACTGAGTGCTACGGCGGGGACGGAGGCTCTCCGTCGTTTCTGGGTCCCGAGTTCCATACAATACTGTATGAAGTAGATTGTAAAAACAATACAAATGTGTTCAGCACGTTTTCTTCTCATATCACTTTTTATCCAAGAAGTGCTCAGAATTCATAAGCTGAACAGCGCTGAAAATTTGACGTCATGAAAAGAATTGTTATTACACCTTCTCCTGGCATATTGTTCTTAAATGTCGTGACACTGAAACCATTGTGAACGGTTTTTCATGGGAGTTGACAAATTCAACGTCTGTTATCCTGACCTGGCGCAATAAAAGGTACACGTAAGTCAGCGATGAATACAGCGCCACGACTGATATGCACACTACGGGAACTCTTCTTCAGGCACGACAACACCTCCTATAGAGTCAGTGTTGTGTGCCCCACTGCCTCTGTCCACTAACTCCAGTCACGTGTCGTGTGCAGCGTCGGTGGGGCTCAGTAGTTCTTACTCATCGACAATATGTTGCAGATCTTCCAAAAAATGGATAACGTCATTATCCACCCACTGTCAGCACAAAGTCCCTGACTCAGAAAACATTTTTAATGCAACCTTTCAATGCTACGTTTTAATCTGATAATTTTCCAAGGAATAAAAAGGCTCATGGACGGACGAATATCGTCGGAACGTTACAAGCGTCTGCGACATACTGCAAATCGATTCTGCCGATTCCAACTTTAATCTCATGTGAGGACCATAAGGACAAAACAAGAGAAGATCTACGTGTCCATCTGTCCTCCGCAAACCTTTTTACGGTATGTAGTCGTTGGTAATTCGCATGCCATTCACACCTCTTGGTGCTGGAGTAAAGATTGTTATAAATCTATTTTTAGTGTACTTGTCTCTTCGCGGGAAGTATGTAATGGAGTAGCTACATATTAGTTGAATCTTACAGGAATGTACGCTCTTGTGATGTTCACAGTAAACGACACGGCGACTGACACCACCTCTGTGACGCTTACGTATTAAACGAACTGGTGACGAAATGCACTGCCTTCCTTTGTATGTTCACGCCCTCCTGTATCGATTCAGCTTGGCAAGTGTCGCAGACTTATGAGCAGTACTCGAGTACCGTTGGAACGAGAGTTTCGTTAACCACGTGTCTGATAGCCACTGAGAATTCATAGCTACTCTGAGCACTCTGCCAATGACTCTCACCTGTGGACCAGCACAGTAAGCAATACGTAAGTGTAGGAAAATTTTGTGAACAGAGATCCGGAAGTTTTTTGAACAGATCTCTTACGTTGCCCTCACCTCTGCTTTGAGTATGACACAGGTGTCGAAATTTAAGTAATAACACTAAAGCACATAATCTATTTTAAGATAATAATAATTTGCATACATCAGTTATTAGTTCATCGATTGAACATAACTTTCGTGAAATATGTGACGATTATTTGCCAGACAAGTTGTTAGGGGTATGTGTAACGTAACTTATTTAACATCCATAATAGCAACAGCTTCTTCCAATTTGGACGAACTCACAATCTACACGCTATAAAATGGAAGTGTGCACTCGTATTTCTCACTATTTCACTTAACATTATGTGTGTGGAAACACATTTTGCAGACTATGGCTACGCAGGTATTAATTGAGATGGAGTTAGCCGGCCGGGGTGGCCGTGCGGTTGAGTCTGGAGCCGCGTGACCGCAACGGTCGCAGGTTCGAATCCTGCCTAGGGCATGGATGTGTGTGATGTCCTTAGGTTAGTTAGGTTTAATTAGTTCTAAGATGTAGGGGACTGATGACCACAGCAGTTGAGTCCCATAGTGCTCAGAGCCATTTGAACCATTTGAGATGGAGTTTGTTTCTGGGAGGGGGAGGGTAGAGGTGGGAGGAAGGTTCAACACCACCCTGTTGGCTATCCACTCGAACCTGTCCCGCTTTAACATAAGTAGTTTTATATGGTCATTCCATTTTATTTATCTGCTGTGTACACGTGTTTAATTGAAATAAGTGCTGCGAGTGAGTCTCTGGCTACTGTAAAATCAAAAGATACTAAAATTTTCTACCCATATACACACTGTGTATTACATCTGTTCATATAGACAGTTCACAAACCCTTCACCAATCTGTCAATCATGTGCAGAAATTAGTGTATTTCACTATATTTTTATCGTACTGTGACTTGCCTATACGAGATGCGCTCAAAAATGAACGATAACTCTATAAATTTTCTTGTTGCGTTAATCCAATTCGCTCAATTTTTCGTTGTTTTGTTTAAAAACATGTCTGTAAAGTAGACTCTCTGGTCAGCAGGGTCCAGACGCAGTACACAGTGGTCTAGGGGTAGCGTCTTTGATTCATAGTCAAAACGTCTTCGGTCCCGGATTCGATCCCCGCCACTGCCTAAATTTTGATAAATAATTAGCATTGGCGACCGAAGACTTCCGGCATAAGAAGTCTGCCTCATTCTGAAAACGGCCTTGTCAAAGAGGGCAGAGGAGCGGATAGAGGTTCAGGGCACTCTCTTGTCCTAGGGGTGGGAAATTGCCCCTAAAGGCGGAAGAATCAGCAATGATCAACGACATGAGGATGTAGAAGGCAATGGAAACCACTGCATTAAAGACACGTAACGTGTATCCACAGGACATGTGGCCTGTATTTCAAGATGTGTCATGATGATCTCTCCATTGGCAAAAGATTCCGGAATAGTCCCCCATTTGGATCTCCGGGAGGAGACTGCTAAGGGGGAGGTTACCATGAGAAGAAGATTGAATAATCAACGAAAGGATAATGTCCTACGAGTCTGGGCGTGGAATGTCAGAAGCCTGAACGTGGTAGGGAAACTAGAAAATCTGAAGAGGGAAATGCAAAGGCTCAATCTAGATATAGTAGGGGTCAGTGAAGTGAAGTGGAAGGAAGACAAGGATTTCTGGTCAGATGAGTATCGGGTAATATCAACAGCAGCAGAAAATGGTATAAGAGGTGTAGGATTCGTTACGAATAGGAAGGTAGGACAGAGGGTCTCTTACTGTGAACAGTTCAGTGACCGGGTTGTTCTAATCAGAATCGACAACAGACCAACACCGACAACAATAGTTCAGGTATACATGCCGACGTCACAAGCTGAAGATGAACAGATAGAGAAAGTGTATGAGGATATTGAAAGGGTAATGCACTATGTAAAGGGGGACGAAAATCTAATAGTCATGGGCGACTGGAATGCAGTTGTAGGGGAAGGAGTAGAAGAAAAGGTTACAGGGGAATATGGGCTTGGGACAAGGAATGAAAGAGGAGAAAGACTAATTGAGTTCTGTAACAAGTTTCAGCTAGCAATAGCGAATACCATGTTCAAGAATCACAAGAGGAGGAGGTATACTTGGAAAAGGCCGGGAGATACGGGAAGATTTCAATTAGATTACATCATGGTCAGACAGAGATTCAGAAATCAGATACTGGATTGTAAGGCGTACCCAGGAGCAGATATAGACTCAGATCACAATATAGTAATAGGCTGAAGTTCAAGACATTAGTCAGGAAGAATGAACACACTAAGAAGTGGGATACGAAAGTTCTAAGGAATGACGAGATACGTTTGAAGTTCTCTAACGCTATAGATACAGCAATAAGGAACAGTGCAGTAGGCAACACAGTTGAAGAGGAATGGACATCTCTAAAAAGGGCCATCACAGAAGTTGGGAAGGAAAACATAGGTACAAATAAGGTAGCTGCGAAGAAACCATGGGTAACAGAAGAAATACTTCAATTGATTGATGAAAGGAGGAAGTACAAACATGTGCAGGGAAAATCAGGAATACAAGTCACTGAGGAATGAAATAAATAGGAAGTGCAGGGAAGCTAAGACGAAATGGCTGCAGGGAAAATGTGAAGACATCGAAAAAGATATGATTGTCGGAAGGACAGACTCAGCATACAGGAAAGTCAAAAGAACCTTTGGTGACATTAAAAGCAACGGTGGTAACATTAAGAGTGCAACGGGAATTCCACTGTTAAATGCAGAGGAGAGAGCAGATAGGTGGAAAGAATACATTGAAAGCCTCTATGAGGGTGAAGATTTGTCTGATGTGATAGAAGAAGAAGCAGGAGTCGATTTAGAAGAGATAGGGCACCCAGTATTATAATCGGAATTTAAAAGAGCTTTGGAGGACTTACGGTCAAATAAGGCAGAGGGGATAGATAACATTCCATCAGAATTTCTAAAATCATTAGGGGAAGTGGCAACAAAACGACTACTCACGTTGGTGAGTAGAATATATGAGCCTGGCGACATACCATCTGACTTTCCGAAAAGCATCATCCACACAATTCCGAAGACGGCAAGAGCTGACAAGTGCCAGAATTATCGCACAATCAGTTTAACAGCTCATGCATCGAAGCTGCTTACAAGAATAATATACAGAAGAATGGAAAAGAAAATTGATAATGCGCTAGGTGACGATCGGTTTGGCTTTAGGAAAAGTAAAGGCACGAGAGAGGCAATTCTGACGCTACGGCTAATAATGGAAGCAAGGCTAAAGAAAAATCAAGACACGTTCATAGGATTTGTCGACCTGGAAAAAGCGTTCGACAATATAAAATGGTGCAAGCTGTTCAGGATTCTGAAAAAAGTAGGGGTAAGCTGTAGGGAGAGATGGGTCATATACAATATGTACAACAACCAAGAGGGAATAATAAGAGTGGACGATCAACTACGAAGTGCTCATATTAAGAAGGGAGTAAGACAAGGCTGTAGCCTTTTGCCCCTACTCTTCAATCTGTACATCGAGGAAGCAATGATGGAAACAATAGAAAGGTTCAGGAGTGGAATTAAAATACAAGGTGAAAGGATATCAATGATACGATTCGCTGATGACATTGCTATCCTGAGTGAAAGTGAAGAAGAATTAAATGATCTGCTGAACGGAATGAACAGTGTAATGAGCACACAGTATGGTTTGAGAATAATTCAGAGAAAGACGAAGGTAATGAGAAATAGCAGAAATGAGAACAGCTAGAAACTTAACATCAGGATTGACGGTCACGAAGTCAATGAAGTTAAGAAATTCTGCTACCTAGGCAGTAAAATAACCAATGACAGACAGAGCAAGGAGGACATCAAAAGCAGACTCGCTATGGCAAAAAAGGCATTTCTGGCCAAGAGAAGTCTACTAATATCAAATACTGGCCTTAATTTGAAGAAGAAATTTCTGAGGATGTATGTCTCAAGTACAGCAATGTATGGTAGTGAAACATGGACTGTGGGAAGACCGGAACAGAAGAGAATCGAAGCATTTGAGATGTGGTGCTATTGACGAATGTTGAAAATTAGGTGGACTGATAAGGTAAGGAATGAGGAGGTTCTACGCAGAATCAGAGAGGAAAGGAATATGTGGAAAACACTGATAAGGAGAAGGGACATCTGCTAAGACACGAGGGAATGACTTCCATGGTACTAGAGGGAGCTGTAGAGGGCAAAAACTGTAGAGGAAGACAGAGATTGGAATACATCAAGCAAATAATTGAGGACGTAGGTTGCAAGTGCTACTCTGAGATGAAGAGGTTAGCACAGGGGAAGAATTCGTGGCTGGCCGAACAAACCAGTCAGTAGACTGACGACCAAAAAAAAAAAAAAAAAAAAAAAAAAAAAGGTCCAGACACTTACTCGTGGAACTCTGCTGAGGAAACCCTCATTTAGGTATCTGTAGATGCATGGAGAAATGGGAGCACATTCTTCCACAAGAGCCAAAATCAGAGGCTGTAGTGATTTGGATGCTGCAGCAAAGTCGACATTGCAACTCACCCCAAAGGTATTTTAGGTGGCTCACATCGGGATTCTGGCCTTCTGTAATGCTATTGTCCACTAAGTATTGCCTCACAGACGCTGTTTTACAAGTGGGTGCACTTTCACACTGATGCACACAGTCACCGTCTCTGAATTGTTCCTCCACTGTGCAGAGTACACAATACTGTGAAAACGCTTCTGCATTTAGCATTTGCTTGATTGCAATGAGGGACTGCACCCTAAGTTCGAAAAGCTTCCCCGCATCGTAACATCACCTCCTACGTACTTTACTCGGGACACTACATGTGATGGAAGGTAAGTCTCTACAGGCATTCGTCAAACCCAAACCTTTAGATCAGACTGCCAGAGGGTATAGCATGACTCATCACTCCAAATCACCTGTTTCCAGTCATTACAATTCGTCGCACTTTACACCTCTTCAACCATTGTTCACCGCTGACTGCAGGAGTGTGTGGCTCATGAGGGGATTGCTGATCGTTGTACTCCTCTCTTCTTCCACTTCACACAGTCTTTGTGCTAGCTCGACTGGTGGTAGCACCTTAGAATTCACGAGTGATTCATTCCATTGACTTCATGAATTAAACCACCCCTGCAATGCTCAACGGCCCCTTTCTGCCAGCACTTGAACTCTATATGGTGCTGGTTTAACTGCAGTTGTGTGTTTGCATTTGTACTTCACCATCACATCAACAGCCGACTTGGGCAGCTTTAGCAGGATTTAAATGTGTCTGATGGGTTCGTTAGTTAGGTGACAACCAAGAAAACTCCATGAAACATATTCGCTGCTGCAAATATGAACCACCCCCTGGCTGCATAACAGAATGATGACAGTAGAAACCTGTGCTGGACTAGGACTAGAATCTAGATTTCCCACTTTATGCAAGTGGTCACCTCTGGCGACAGGAAGGGCATCTAGCCACCCTTTGACACTAACATCGCCAAATCCATAGTAACAAGGCCGAACTCAAGTTGAAGTGGGACAAAGGCACAAGGAAATGATGATGCAAGTGGTTACCCTAACTGCTACAGCTCACTTCTCTACGTCATCGTCCCTGTGTCTTACCTGTACCTGTATGTCTCATTAATGCTACTCCCTTACAGAGCAGACAGTTTATTTGTAAGTCTCATGTGCGGTGCCAGACGATAAATACGAAAGTACAGTGACTGTGTTGTGAAGAAGTATGATGCAATGTTCCTTCAGACATGCATGTCCATTATGCTGTTTGCTGCAGTTCATCATCGTAACTGCGAACACATTTCACGTCTTTGATAACAGGTGGAGTCGCCACACTGTGTGTTCCTTCTTCACAACACAGGCGCTGCAAGTTGCTACGACTAGTCTATGTTTGACGACCCCACTGTGTTGTTACTACTTCATTACTGACAACAGAACACACCCTACCCCCCTTTATACTGAGAGGTTCGCCCTTTCACAACATCTAGCGGACAATTCTACATTACACAGAGGAGTCGGGATACTTTTGATTGACCAGTGTATCTTTGCAATAGCATCATCCTAGATTAGCCCTCAGACAGAGCCATTCAGGCAGTCTGGCTCCATTTGCTAGCAGAACAGAAAAGGGAGTGACTGGCAGCGGTACAAAGTGCATTCCACGACGCACTATACGCTGTCTTGCTGAGCTATTGGCACGCCTGTCGCTGCAGTGAATGTCACCATGCATCAGGTGTCAGCCCCAAGCTTGCTGATATCGCTGCCCTTTGTGAGGCGGCGGTCCGGAGTTAGTGGGGGATGGAGGGGAGAACGGAACCCCATCACGTGACTCACTGGGCGGGCTGGGACTCCCCCCCCCCCCCGCCTCCCCACTGGGACTCCCCTGTCGCTGGCTCCCGCGAGCCGCCGCTTATCGGCAGGTAAGCTACGGCGCGCCGGGCCGACTGCCCACGCGAGGCCTCTAAACTACAGCCAGCTACACCTAACTACTCCAGCTGCAGCTACTGGCTTCGCCACTGGGCCCACTGCTGCAGAGGCGTCTGGAATAACAGCACTGGCCCTGCTCTCGGTGCACCATTACGTAGTACTTCATTGGTACAAACATCTGTCAGTTACCCGATGGTTCAGTCGCCTTTCCGGACTGGTTCCGCTAAAACACCTTTCAGCACATTTGTGCGACCTTCAGTGGGTCCTTATTTTACAGGAAGCTTCATTACTTGTTGCTTACCTGTTGTTTGTTCAGGTTTTCCCTATGGACTAGTTGTGTGAATAGTTGTTGTGCGAAATGTTAGATGTGGTGGTGATGTTCCTCAAACTTTTCATCGACATGACTGACCGATATCACCATGTGCGACGAACACACTGTTGAGATACGTCTGCAACCTCCTATTTATGCTAGTGTGGGTCACTGTAATAGCCTATAAATTATCGTAAGTAAAATAAAATTAATTATCATTCACAAGAAAGGCATACCAAACAGTGATCTAAACAGTAATGGCAAAGCTGTTGTACAAGTGTACAAATACAATGTATCTGGGAACTTGTAGGGAAGCAGCCTACTCACGCGGTATAAAATTCACAGCAGTCTTTCCATTGTGTGCCAGCCTAGTCTGCTGTAACTAGCTCTGACGTCATAAATGTTGCGCAATACTTTAAAAATCAAGTAAATAACCTGAAACGTTTCTAGAATGTCAGGAGTAATACTTAATCAGTATGTGTTGAATATCAGTTCAATAACTTTAACCACTTTCGAAATTTGAACGTTTTTCTGTAAAAATCATTGGCGCGACAGAAAAGAGATAGAAACTTAAAAATTTATATTTAGATTCCTTTTGCATAACAATTTAGTAGAAACAGTATTCTGGATCTCATACATTAAAATTTTAGTTGAAATTCATGATTTTCTGGTTTTTGTCTTAAAAATTAAGGAAGCAAGATAGATTAAGTAGGTGAATAAATAAAGGTAGGATGTTTAAATTTAAATAGAAGGGAGATACGCTACAATCATAAAGATGTGAAAAGTTTCAACAGAACAACTATAAAACTATAGCGATAGCGTATCTCCAAAGGGCAAGTTCAGAGCTCGTCTACTGCGTGTAGTGTAATTAAATTAATTCTCTCGCCCAAAGTATTGGAGTTAGCCACGTCATACTTTTATTATGATTACTTACCTGTGTGCTGATTGCACATTTAAATTGAGAGCTTCATTGGCCATCAGCAAAAGAAGTAATGATTTATTTAATAACTTAAAGTGGTGCATTACTAGCCCAGCGGCTAGTCGGGACAGCGGAATTAATCAGGCGTTCAGGCGTTCCCTTAGCCGTCCGCAACGCGGCTTTATATATAAGAACGCTGCGCGAAAAGAAAGGCCCCAGTTCTCTCCAGACGCTGATCAGCGCACCACCTGTGCCGGGAGTTGCGTCGCGTCGGTATCATTGCTATAAACTAGTGATGGGCTAAACTGCGATTTTCCGATATCAGTGATTTCTGTGAATGCTGCTTTTCAGTATCTGTATTCTTAACTGTCGCAGTTAAGAGTCGCAGTTAAGGAACGTAGGTCGTGTATCCCTCCGCCACAGCTATTTCTACGATTTCTGCTACTTCCGCGATTTCTGTGACTTCTGCTACTTCTGCGATTTCTGTGACTTCTGCGATTTCTGTGACTCCTGCGATTTCTGCGACTTACCACCGTATGAAAAAGTTACATCTGCCCACACAGAAAATTGCATATCAACAAACCTGTCATTTGTAAGTAAGTTTTACGTTTGTTCTTCCGTTTGCTTTAATTATGTATTAAAGAAACTGTGATAATATGAATAGTGTAAGTAACATGTAAGTAGTCATACAGTAGCGTAATAGTTCGTGTTTCGAAAATGAATTCTAACATATTGTTATGTTCACAGGTACCCGAACTACATTACAGTCACTCAGTAAATTGATAACTCAAAATCTCATTGTCAACAGATCTGGAGAAATTGCCACTGCGTCTTTAGACCGTTATTGTCAGACGAGAGGTTAAAGTGTTTCGATGGACTTAATTACTTCAGTGAGATCGTTCTTGCAAATGTGAAATATACCCCATTGACTGGCTTTCATTACAGCAAATATTAGCAATCTACTCTGTCAATTATATTGCTTGTAATTAGTGACAGGATAAATTGTTTAATACTCCTTGTGATTTTGCAGACACAGTTCTGACTCTTGATTACTGGTTGCTGTACGTATCTATCCACATCAAGGCTGTCGAGAGAGACTCGTGAAGATTCAAGACAGCTCTTAGAGGATTTGTAGTTTAAAAGTGACATAATTGTGAAATAAGTGTGCAGATGAGTGATTAAACTGTGTTTTATTGAAGTTGTTATGCGATTTTAAAGGAATAATAAATGTTAAATAGAGTGAGTGAATAACGAAAATCTCATTTTCCACATGTTTAAGCCGTCCTATACCCGTAATTTTCCGCCACTTATTTACTGGTAAACACGAGTTGGATAGTGACACGCAGCCCCTCCCCCTTCTCCTCAAACTTGGTGTGACACTGACCTGTAACATAGCCCAAAGTCTACAATTTTGTAAAGTTGTTATTGTGATATCTGTGACTTCTCAATCACTGTCATTGCTAACAGATACGCGTTTTCCTGCCCACCACTACTATAAACAGCCTCGGATGCCGTAGTAAGTTACTCGCGATACGAGTAACCATGAAATCATTTTCGAGTGAAGTGTTAATTCTGGGATGACTTTCATGATCTATCTTCAGTTTGCGTATGTCGTATTTTCACGTGCCGCCACGGGACAGACATTCTACCATTATTTGGCATGGTGATTGATGAACATTATCATAAAATTATGGCGAACATTCACTTAAGCATTTAATTTGAACAGTTATAGTTGCATCAGCGCATTAGACTCTGAACTGCTCTGGTAGTTGGCTTGTGTGGATTCTTTTTGGTTTGTGACTTTCAGAATATAGCGAACATTTTTGAAAGAATCGTTTTTGATTATGAATCCCAAACAATCTCCTAATTCCTCAGAGCTATAAGCTGTAGCTATAAGTGTATTTCTCAGATGAAGTGTGCACAAGGAGTTCTAATCACAGGCTTCAGTTTTTGCTAATCACTTTCTGGTTGCCAATACTGTAGTTAGAGAGCCAGTGTTGAGAACGGCAAACAACAGCATTAAATAAATCATAGGAACATTCCACATTCATTTTATTTCTAACAAAATTCCTGCCGCCGTCCCACATATGGTGCATCGTTGGGAAAGACATTCCACATTTCATATACAAATTTCCATACGCCGCCCCACAAACTAACTTTGACTAGCAATGGGATAGCTCGCAAGAAATTGAAGTCTGTATTGCGAAAGTAAGAGACGTATTTTGTAACTGATGTGTTTAAAAGCCACTGCATCTTAACCGAAATAAAATTTCTACGTTACTACATATTTAGCATTCTTTTCTACGGAGCTGAAATCTGGACTTGTATAAAGACGACGGCCATACGACTTCAAACGTGGCAGTTCAGTATAAAATTACTAACAATGACCCACCCCGCAAAACGAATGAACAAAAAAGAACCCTAAACACAGAATGCAACATCTCTGGCGTGTAATGAGGAATGGGAACTGCTATCAACGGCTGAACAACATTCTTCAAGCAAAAATACCTGGCAGAGGAGGGCGAGGATAAGAGGAACATCTTGGCTCGGTAGCCTAAGGACGTGCAGGAGTGATACAGCTGTGGAGGCCACCAACATAACGAAACGAGTAAGCACTAGATGAGTTCAGTCTCACTTCAAACAGCTACTCCACACACACTTGATGGTCAGTTCAGTCTATCCTCTCCGTGTGTTCGCGAAAATACAGGTTTAAAGTTGGTGGTAGGCATTAAACGTCTTTCTATCTCGTATTAACGATTATTTCAGGAGCCCACTCAAAGTGAAAATGGTTACTCAACTTCTTAGCAACAAATATTCCAGAGCAGATACGGAGCATTGCAGGGCTTTCATAGGTTAGTGAGTCCAAGGTCGTTGTAGAGAGACAGAATACCGTAACATGCAAACCCACCACAAATAAACGAACATTATGTCTCTTTAAAAAAAATACAGGTAAAAATTCGCTCGATGACTTTCTGAGAGACAACCTCCATTTCTTGGGGGAGTGGTACGTGGTTCCCTTTTCGTACTACACATACCCACAATACGTTACATGCCATAGAAGAGGAAGCGGGATCGAATCGTGGTTGGTATTCAAAACTTATAGTTAAGACAGTTTATTGACATTACGCCTTTTAATGAATTTGACAATTATAAATTGTGGGCAAGTCACTATATAAAGCTTTGCAAATATAGTTAGAAACCTAACGTACTCAGTACTCAAGCAGTCACTTAAGATAAAGTTATAAAAAACTTAATGTACCAGGCATTTATAGAAACCTTAAGCATAGCAATTATCAATTACTTCACATAGCCACTTAATCAAACTCCTTAAAGCCAGTTATTAGGCCACCATTTAACTAGGCCGACTGAACCCTTCGAAAATCCTTCCAACAAGTTCGTCTGTGAAAGTCTCACCATTATAATAAAATTTAAATTCCTCTGAGTGCGTCGGTGAGCACAACACAATTAGGACAACTTACTTCGTATAACATACACAATGCGAAGGAGCGGGTTCCACAGCTTCACCGCTTCACTTCAAATTTTGTTCCCAGCGAAGTCACAGAACTTGTACCTGCAAGCTGCCCACGTCGCCAAAACGGCCGACCAGTTTCACACCGCAACATGCAACGGCCATCACGGTCGTGCGACAGCCGTTGACCCTCGTCTCCCAGCGAATGTTAAGAGATCTCGAGGGTTACCCGTCGAAGGCTAACAACCCAATCGCTTCGCCAGCCAACCCGGAAGATAAGACACACGAAAAGCAAAGATAGCTTAACTTAACCACAATCGATTTCAACGATACATGAACAAAATAACACTGGTGCCAGCTCTCCACGGCTCAGGTAACTATGTAACGTAGATCAGATGTAGCTTAAATTCTATGGTATAGTATCGAGAGCAATGAAGAGTTTTATGCTAAGTAAGTCAACAAGATGCCCCACCCCCCTCCATGGTACACAAAATAGGTCAGAACACTGTTTCAGAAGCAACGAATAAAAGTGGGCTAAAATAAAAAAACAACGCAAAATCCGCAGGAATGGTGAAGTTTTATAAAAATTTTGGAATTAGTGCGAACTTCAATGCCAGATGTCGTTAACAGTTTCCACAACAAAACTGTCTGTCGAAATCTGTCAGAAAACTCAAAGACATTCTGATCATATCTAAAGTACACCGATGGCAAGACACAATCAACACCTTCACTGCTGATGTTATTGATAACAGTGCCACTAAAGCAGAGTTACTAAATATAGTTTTTCGAAATTTGCTCGCCAAATACGAAGTAAATATTCCAAAATTCGAATAAAAACTCCTGCCGATATGAGTAGTTTAGAAGTAGATATCCTCGATGTAGCAAAGCAGCTTAAATCACTTAATAAAGGCAAGTCATCTACTCTAGATTGTATACCAGTTAGATTCCTTTCAGAGTATACTGTCACTCCTAAAATAGCCCCGTTCTTATCATACACACCAGCTCGCTCAACGGAAGATACGCAGCTAGAGACTGGAAAGGTGAACAGATAACACCATTACTCAATAAAGGCTGTAGGAGTAATCCGGTGTATTACAGACCCATATCACTGACGTAGATCTGCTGTGTTCGAACATTATGAATTGCATCGATCAAAACGTTGTGCTGAGGCACACTCAACACCTATTCAGAAAATATCGTTCTTTTGAAGCACAACTAGAACTTTATTCTCACGAAATAAGGAGTGATAGCGACAGGAGATTTGAAATTGTTTCCATATTTCTACATTTCCAGAAGGTTTTTAATATCGTTCCTCACAAGCGGCTTCTAATCAAATTGCGTGACCAGGGAATTTCGTGTCACTTGTGCGACTGAATTCGTCATTTCCTGTCATATAAGTCACAATTCGTGTTAACTGACGGAAAGTCATCCAGAAAACAAAAGTGATATATGAAGTTCGGCAAAGAAGTGTTACGGGCCCTCTTCTGTTTCTAATCCATATAAACGATTTAGGAGTCAATCTAAAAAGCCGTTTCAGATTTTTTGAAGATGATGTCGTAAAGAAATTAGGAGATTAAAAATAACTGGGAAATGATTTAGACAAGATGTCGTTATGGTTTGAAAAGTTCAAATGGTTCAAATGGCTCTGAGCACTATGGGACTTGACTTCTGAGTTCATCAGTCCCCTAGAACTTAGAACTACTTAAACCTAACTAACCTAAGGACATCACACACATCCATGCCCGAGGCTGGATTCGAACCTGCGACCGTAGCGGTCGCTCGGCTGCAGACTGTAGCGCCTAGAACAGCACGGCCACTCCGGCCAGCCGTTTGAAAAGTGTTAAATGACCTTAAATAATAAGAAGTATGAGGCCATCCACGTGATTACTAATAGGAATCAGTTAAATTTGGGTCACACTATATATCACATAAATCTAAAGGCTGTCAGTTCAACTAAATAGGTACGAATTACAGTTGCCAACAATTTAAATGGGAACGCTCACATAGATAATAACGTTATAGGAAAGGCGAACTAATGACTGCGTTTCATTGCCAGAACACTCAGAAGATGCAGCGATTCTACTAAGAAGACTGCCTACGGTACGTTTTGTCCGTCTTCTGTTGGCGTACTGCTGCCCGATAAGGGATACTTAACTAATAGGACTGACGCAAGAAACCGATAACGTTCGAAGAAGGGCAGATCGTTTTGTACTATCGGGAAAGAGGGGAGAGAGTGTCACTGATTGATAAACGAGATGGAATGGCAGTGATTAAAACAAAGGCTTTTCTTGTTGCGGCGAGATCTTTTCCAACGTTCTCTTCCGAGAACAAAGGGAGAAATGATCATTGTAATAAAATAAAAGAAATGTAAGCTCGCCCAGACAGATTTAAGTGTTCGTTCTCGGGCGCTCTGTTCGAGAGTGAAAGCGGCTATGAACGATGTGGATGGCACTTAAGTGTGAACCGCAGAGTAATCACGTAGATGTAGATGCAATGTAGAAGAGGAAGATGATGAAGAAGAAGAAGAAGAAGAAGAAGAAGAAGAAGAAGGTGAGAGATGCTGATTAAGAGATGCTGATTAAGAACGAAGCAGCAGTCATAGCGGAGCAAATGTTTTCGCCGAGAACCCTTTATAAAACTATAAATATGCCTCAAAAAGATTCTGGTATGAACAAAACTCGATTCTATCTTTTTGTTTACCCATATTTCACCACTGTCAGTGAGTTCCTCTTATTTTTCTGTCGAACAATCAGTAAAATGTTAAATGAAAATACATACAGTTTCGGAACTGTGGCGTTTATATTGAAAATGTTCAAACACACTCTATATGTTAAAAGCACCACTTACTGGTCATGTTGCTGTCTTCTCATCTACAGGACATCTGATACATATTTGAGCGCACTTCGTCATCTAGAACTAACAAAACTTTCTAAAACGTACTGCGCTTAACACCGAACAGAACATTTATTTTCGGCTTAAGATGAAGCTATTGGGTTATTTAGCACTTCGTCTATGTTATTTATCTGACTGACACTAGCTTCTCGTCGATGTTTGCTGTCAAGACTAACATCTTAATTATGTTTAGTGTTTGTTTAGCAAATTATGGCAGTCATTTTTCCAAAATATAACCCTCCTTGTTGATTCTGAGGACATGTTAGTCATGATGGACTTTATAGTCTCTTTAATTTGGGAGGGACGCGCGATTTTTTTTCACTTCGCTATTGTGGTTTACTCGTTGTCAAGAAACAGCGCTGTATCACGTGTGTGTGTGTATCTCTTCGTGAGTGAGAGGGGGAGGGGGAGGGGGAGGGAGAGAGAGAGAGAGAGAGAGAGAGAGAGAGAGAGAGAGAGAGAGAGAGAGAGAGAAGTCCAAATTATTTTGTTTCGTTTTATTTGTTTGGATCTTCTCACAGTTCTTTGAGAGCAAGGAGCGGAGTACCCCATTACAGAGCGTATTTATTTATGATTCCATTTACTTTTTTTGCTAAAGGTAGAATCTTTTCAAGTAATATTTACTTTTTAAGCAAACACGGACACGAAAAGTGAACTTTCATAAAGGAAAGGCACCTCAAGATGAATAATTGAAACACTGTGTTTAGAGTCGTACTGTATGTGATGAAAAGCCACGCCACCAGTAACTGAGTGTCTTACAAAGCTTAACCAACCAGTTATTAATATTTCAGTAATACGAGGAACTGCTGATGATGGCACAAATGTTGGGAAGCAAACTAACATAAGAATTCACTGTTATAATTCGTATACAGCACGTGATGAAAATCGTGGCCAGAGGAAAAATCTAATATTAAGTAGCAGTATTGACTTCCAGACGTGCTAAACACAGTTTCAGTTTAGGGTTACTCTCGTATCAGGTCTTTACCAACAACACTGGTAACTACCAACGGATAAAATTGTTGCGGCAACAAATTAAAAAGTGATCCAATCCCATAGTCCCGATTAAGATTTTCGGAAGGTTCCCTTATGGGATCAGACAACAGACAGGACTAGCAAACTTTCCCATATATTTCCAATTTTGATCTACTCTGACACTCTAGCAAATCATTTAGTATTTCGCTGAAAAAAGTGAAGGTCTATCTAAGAATCCATTTTACCCTTTGGGAAAGAAAAGTGAACATTAAAAAAAGTAATATCCACTAAAATCCTTAAAAGAGTTGACTAAAATTCAAAAAGTATGGATATAAGAAAATGTTTTTCTCAATGACATGATAATGAGGTAGGTACTGGTGGTGGAGAACAATCCATAATCGAATAATGGTCACCGTGTTCACCCAAGATCCAGCGTGGATAAAATAACAGTATCATAATAACCATCAGAATTTGTACTTGCTACACTTTGTTTAAATCAAGTATGAAATTATTACGTGTGTTCTAACGTAGAAAAATCTGTAGTATCTATACGAACACTGAATGCGAGGATGTAAGCGGACTGGTCAAATTAACTTCAGCTCCGACAGAGGACTGACCTGTGCCAATTGGACACAGCAGAATTTGAAGCTGGGTCGTAATTAAACCATTACGGTATGTTGTTACACCTTGACCCTGAATCTAACGAATCAATCCTGATTTTTAACCAAATAACGGAGTGATCGTCACTATCTTGATCTTTGGAAGAAATCGATAATAGTCCCAGTTGTTAACCATGTTGGTAGCTAGGACACCCAGCAGCTACCGTACCGTCGCTTTTACCAGCTCCATAGTAATGGACGAGCGACTCCCACCTTGTGAGGACTCTAGAATGTAGGAGCCTCATGCGTAGCTTCTAGTGTGGGCTCCGAAGACATCGATTTATCTTGATAACGTAACCACTACTGGAAGAGGCCACAGAGCATGCATTCCTACATTAGCGGCATTTAACATCGATCTTGCTCGACATTGAAAAAGCGTACGACACTATGTGGAGAAACGATAACATCTATAAGTTCACGAATGGATATTTAATAGCCGTCTCACCAAATTTCTACGATCCCTCCTTGCCGAGTGTTATTTTAAGTACAGAGCCGGGCATTCGCTGTCCGACCAGTTTCTTGAGACAGCAGTAACCTCCGGGCGGGGCTCGAAGGTTGACTTCGTTCGCACTTGCAGTCAGTAGAATTTCGTCTGCAGTGAACAGACCTGCGAACGGCTCCTCAGTTGCTCAGTTGTGGACAATTTATCCATTTTGTGTTCTACTTCCACTGACATCTCGTTCTGTCATCAATTACGGTTGACACTTACAGAGACTGGAAGAATGATTCGCTGGGTAAAGTTTTATATTATACCCAACATAAGATTGTGTCGCTAATTTTAATCGTGATCGTTCTCTTCCTAATTCACTTGCGAATTTATGTTTTAAGAACTGAGTGAGATTCCAGGGCTATTTATTCGACAGGAAAGTGACTTCGGTGCTACGCCTGGGAAAATTAAAAATAAGAGTTACGAAGCACTTGCCGCCATGGAATGCTTCAGTGGAGGGAGAGGTCCTACCTGCTGCAGTTTTGCGAACACCAAATTGCCAGCAGACAATAGTAGATAGAAAACAGTGCGTCAATAAAAAGACCGGTGTGCGAAGCAAACAGGAAATTCGACCGTCATACGTTAGGGACAGATCTTGTCGAGAATGCTAGGAGATACGGGTCCTAACAAATATCAATACACGACTCAGTCTCTCGTAGAACAACAGTCTGGTGCGGCAATAGAATACAGCAGAAAGAAAAGTGAAATTTTAAATTTAACATATAAAAAAAACCATCCACCCATGTTGATCGTACAGGTATACCATCGTTGGACCGCCGAAAAAACTCCAGTTTGATGGACACAGATGTAGAAATCTCTGGATTTGAAGAGCAGCTGAAAGTGTTGTACACAGGTAAGTCACCAGGTCCAGATGAAAACTCAATTCGGTTTTACAGAGAGTACTTCTGGACATTGGTTAAATGCTTAGCACGTATTTAGCGTGAATACCTAAACCAATGGAAAGTCCAAAGGAGCTGGAATAAAGCGCCGGTGCCCCCGTATATAAGGAGGGCAAAAGAAGCGACCCCCAAAATTACAAACCAACGTCCTTAATTTTGGTTTGCTGTAGAATTCTTGAGCATATTATAAGTTAAAATATACAAAATTTGCCTGGCACCGGAAAGCTTCTATCTGCCAATGAACACTGATCTAGAAAACATTGTTCGTGCAAAATGAAACTTTCCCTTCTGTCGCACCATATTCTGTGAACCACGGATGAAGGGCAACAGGCAGATTTCGTAGTCCTAGATTTCTGAAAAGCATTTGACACGGTGTCTCACGAAGGTACTAGCGTACTGAATAGGCGGCTCCTAAAAGAATCGAGTACGTTGTCCTCAACAGCGAGTGTTTATCAGACACTACGCCAATGTCAGGAGCTGCACAGGGAAGTGTGATAGGAGCGCTGCTATTTTCCACATACGTGATTTGGCAGACAGGATGAACAGCAATCTGCGGTTTTATGCTGATGATGCTGTGGTGTAAGTGTCAAAGGTGATTGACTGTAGGACTATACAAAATGACTTAGACAGAACTTCTAGTTGGTGTGATGAATGGTAGACCGCATACAATTTAGAAAAATTAAGGTTAATGCAGATGGGCAGGAAAATCAATAGTGTAATGTTCCAGCACAGCATTACTGATGTGCTACTTGACAGTCATGTCTGGGTGTAACGCTGAAAAGCAATATGAAGTGGAACGTGCATGTAAGAACGGTACTAGGGAAGGTGAATAGTTGATTGCGGTGTACTGGGAGAATTCCAGGAAAGTGTGGTTCATCTCTAAAGGAGTATAGACCAGCAGTACAACCCATTTCTGAGTGCTGTCAGAGTGTCTGGGATCTCCACCAGACCAGATTAAAGGAAGACATCGAAGCTGCTAGAATTGTTACCACTAAGTTCGATAAAAACACAAGTGTTACGGACATGCTTGTGGAACTCAAATGGGAATCTCTTGTGGGGGGGGGGGGGGGGGAGGGGGGAGGGAGACGTTCTTTTCTCGAAACAGAGGCAATCAGGAAGTCAGGCTGGTCACAGTAGCCTATAAGGCAAGCCCTACGCGGAGCCTATGCGCAAAGATAGGTGAGCCGCTACTATATAATCGACGAAGGTTCTTTGTGGGTAGACAAACACTCGAGCTTACCTCGCTTCTGACAACACTGGCTTTTCCTGTAACTTTTAGCTCATCCGCAACCTTGGAAAGACTTACAGAAGTCGCCCAGGAGGAAAACCCCGTTTGGTACCCGAGCACAACAGCACTTGACGGATCTAGGCGCGTCTTATGAAGAAACTTCACGGACTAATCTGCCCGCTTTCGATTTCCTCTGTACTTACACAATTTCAAGAAGAGTGTCAGAGTATCAGTTCCTTGAATGGAATTTTCAAGAAAAGTCTTTGAAGATTAAAAGATTTTCAACCGTTGCGAATTACAAAACATTTGTAACACAGTATTAGATTAGTTGATAGTTGAGTGGGTAGTGTATGAGGCTTGTGTGTGCGAGGTTTTTGGTTCGATTCTTAGCAGTTGCATCGTTATTTTACTTTTATATAAATTCTACACTGAAGAGCCAAAGAAACCAGTATACCTGCCTAAAATCGTATAGGGCCCCCGCGGTCACGCAGAAGTGCAGCAACATCTTGTGGCATGGACTCAACTAACGTCTGAAGTAGTCGTGGAGGAAACTGAACCATAAATCCGTAAGAGTAAGAGGGGGTGGAGATCTCTTCTGAACAGCACTTTGCAAGGCATTTCAGATATGCTCCATAATATTCCTATCTGGGAAGTTTGGTGGCCAGCGGAATTATTTAAAAGAGTGCTCCTGGAGCTACTCCATAGCTGTTCTGGACGTGTGGGATGTAGCGTTATCCTGCTGGAATTGCCCAAGTCCGTCGGAATGCACAATGGACACGAATGGTTGCAGGTGATGAGACAGGATGCCTACGTACGTGTCACCTGTCAGAATCGTATCTAGATATCCCATGTCACTCCAACTGCACTCTCCACACACAATTACAGAGCCTCCAGTAGCTTGAATAGTTCCCTGCTGATTTGCAGGGTCCACTTGTTCGTGAGGTTGTCTCCACACCTGTACACGTCCATCCACTCGATATAATTTGAAACGATACTCGTTCAACCAGGCAAAATGTTTCCAGTCATCAACAGTGCAAGTCGGTGTCACCTGTACACGTCCACCCACTCGATATAATTTGAAACGATACTCGTTCAACCAGGCAACATGTTTCCAGTCATCAACAGTGCAAGTCGGTGTCACCTGTACACGTCCACCCACTCGATATAATTTGAAACGATACTCGTTCAACCAGGCAACATGTTTCCAGTCATCAACAGTGCAAGTCGGTGTCACCTGTACACGTCCACCCACTCGATATAATTTGAAACGATACTCGTTCAACCAGGCAACATGTTTCCAGTCATCAACAGTGCAAGTCGGTGTCACCTGTACACGTCCACCCACTCGATATAATTTGAAACGATTCTCGTTCAACCAGGCAACATGTTTCCAGTCATCAACAGTGCAAGTCGGTGTCGAAGGGCCCAGGCGAGGCGTAAAGCTTTGTGTCGTGCAGTGAACGGTACACGAGTGGGCCTTCGGCTCCGAAAGCAAATCTCGATGTTTTGTTAGGTGGTTCGCACGCTGACAATTGTTGATGGCCCAGCACTCAAATCTTTAGCAGTTTGCGGAAGGGTTGCACTTCAGTCACGCTGAACGATTCTGTTCAGTAGTCGTTGGTCCGATTCTTGCAGGATCTTTTTCCGGCCGCAGCGATGTCGGGGATCTGATGTTTTACCGGATTCCCTTCATCACTACATCTACATCTACATCCATACTCCGCAAGCCACCTGACGATGTGTGGCGGAGGGTACCTTGAGTACCTCAGTCGGTTCTTCCTTCTATTCCAGTCTCGTATTGTTCGCGGAAAGGAGGATTGTCGGTATGCCTCTGTGTGGGCTCCAATCTCTCTAATTTTATCCTTATGGTCTCTTCGCGAGATATACGGAGGAGGGAGAAATATCCTGCTTGACTCCTCGGTGAAGGTATGTTCTCGAAACTTCAACAAAAGCCCGTACCGAGCTAATGAGCGTCTCTCCTGCAGAGTCTTCCACTGAAGTTTATCTATCAACCCCGTAACGCTTTCGCGATTACTAAATGATCCTGTAACAAAGCGCGCTGCTCTCCGTTGGATCTTGTCTATCTCTTCTATCAACCCTATCTGGTACGGATCCCACACTGGTGAGCAATATTCAAGCAGTGGGCGAACAAGTGTACTGTAACCTACTTCCTATGTCTTCGGATTGCATTTCCTTACGATTCTTCCAATGAATCTCAGTCTGGCATCTAACTTAACGACGATCAACTTTATATGATCATTCCATTTTAAATCACTCATAATGCGTACTCCCAGATAATTTATGGAATTAAATGCTTCCAGTTGCTGACCTGCTATATTGTAGCTAAATGATAAGGGATCTTTCTTTCTATGTATTCGCAGCACATTACACTTGTCTACATTAAGATTCAATTGCCACTCCCTGCACCATGCGTCTATTCGTTGCAGATCCTCCTGCATTTCAGTACAATTTCCCATTGTTACAACCTCTCCACATACCACAGCATCATCCGCAAAAAGCCTCAGTGAACTTCCGATGTCATCCACCAGGTCGTTTATGTATATTGTGAATAGCAACGGTCCTACGACAGTCCCCTGCGGCAGACCTGAAGTCACTCTTACTTCGGAAGACTTCTCCCCATTGAGAATGACATGCTGCATTCTGTTATCTAGGAACTCTTCAATCCAATCACACAATTGGTCTGGTAGTCCACATGCTCTTACTTTGTTCATTAAACGACTGTGGGGAACTGTATCGAACGCCTTGCGGAAGTCAAGAAACACGGCATCTGCCTGGAAACGCGTGTGTATGGCCTTCTGAGTATCGTGGACGAATAGCGCGAGCTGGGTTTCACACGATCGTCTTTTTCGAAGATTAGTCTCCAGAAAAGTCATTATACTCGAACATAATACGTGTTCCAAAATTCTTCAACTGATAGACGATAGAGATATAGGTCTATAGTTCTGCATATCTGTTCAACGTCCATTCTTAAAACGGGGATGACCTGTGCACTTTTCCAAACCTTTGGAACGCTACGCTCTTCTAGAGACCTACGGTACACCGCTGCAAGAAGGGGGGCCATATTCCTTTGCGTAATCTGTTTAAAGTCGAACTGGTATCCCATCAGTTCCAGCGGCCTTTCCTCTTTTGAGCGATTTTAATTGTTTCTCTATCCCTCTATCGTCTATTTCGATATATACCATTTTGTCAACTGTGCGACAATCTAGACAAGGAACTACTTCCGAGATGCTGTGTCCCATTGCTCGTGCGCCGACTGTAACACCACATTCAAACTCACGTAAATCTTGATAAGCTGCAATTGCAGCAGCCGTAAACGATCTACCTGCGGCAGACACTTGTCTTATATAAGCGTTGGCGACCGCAGCACCGTATTCTATCTGTTTACATAGCTCTGTACTTGAATTTGCATGCGTATACCAGTTTCTTTGGCGCATCAGTGCAGTCTTTCAAGCATCTCAAAGTTAATGATGTCACTACTGCTGAACTATCTATCGTACAGTGATACAATACTGGAACTACCTTCAGTGGTGTATGTCGATATTGACTGCAAAATTTGTTACGAGTGGAGTAAGTAGTAGAGAAGTAATATTATGTAAATTTGAAATGGAGAGACGAGGTAGGATAGGAAGGGGAAAGAACTACTGATTTTGGTGACTCGGGTCTTGAGGAGTGAGAATGTGCGCCGGGCGGATTTGAGCCGGGCACCTCCCACTTACTGGGTAGTCGCGTGAGCCACTGCGCCACCCGGACACAGTGTCAGCAGCTCGCACTACCTCGGCAAGCCTCCTCGTCCACTCACGTTCCCACCCAACGCCACCTATCGGCAGTTCAAAATGGCTCTGAGCACAATGGGACTTGACATCTGAGGTCATCAGTCCCCTAGAACTTAGAGCTACCTAAACCGAACTTCCTAAGGAGGTCACACACATCCATGCCCGAGGCAGGATTCGAACCTGCGACCGTAGCGGTCGTGCGGTTCCAGACTGAAGCGCCTAGAACCGATCGGTCACACCGGCCGGCAAGAAGAGACACCAAGCACTCGTATGAATGAGTAATAAATTAAAATGTCGTACCCGATGCGGCAGTTCCACTGCACGGACAGCGAAAGTGTCGCAAGCGATACGTCTTCAACGATAAACATTTTTCCTTACAACTTTTTGTGTGGAGTCAGGAGTTAGGGGAGGCTGATTGTCAGCGGAAAAAGTCTCGAAAAGTTCTGAAATTATTTGTAGTGCCTGACATTATATAACATCCACGACATATATATTTGTTATTACGGGTGGCATATGAAAGTGTGGAAAAATACGCAACTCAATAATATTCATTCAATTGTGTAATTATTTCTTAAAACTGATAATTATATAAAACAGAGACAATATTTGTTTCACATTCTTTGTTGATCTATGTAATTCTTTTTTTTTTTTTTGTACTCTTTCGTCGTCTTCTTCTGATGTACGTCGCCGACCCAAGACGGGCATCGATTTGAGGTCTGATGAATGAAAAACATTTAATGTAAAATTATTTTACCTTTATGTTCATTTGCTGGTAAAAAACAAATAGAGCCAAATGCGTTAAAACTATTTATGATTAATTATTCAAAATCACTTCCTTTTTTAAATATAATTTTGTATTAATTGTTCTTTCATAGCTGCAAGAAACGCAGCCATTGTTAGTTGCGATTGTATAGCAACTTCGTTTGTACTTCTAGTTGAGAATAACATGGGTTTGTGTTAAACTAATTTGCAAAACAATTTAATAATTTTTTTATTGGTGGCATCAATTTAAATGATTAATTATTTATTGAGCAAAGGAAAATCTTAATTAAAAAGGGAATCCTATGTCTTTTGTTGGCTGCCATCTTAACTTTTATCACAGCGGCAAATTTAAATTGCTTGAAACTGCAAACAATATTCCGATGTGTAAGAAATAAATGTGCACCGGTGGTACTGAACTCTATTTATAAAAAATAAAATAAAAATTAATTGGGTCAGACTGCATTTTCTAATAACAGTGCTGGTGGTATTTATTGTTGAACAAGATTTCATTGCTGATGTTTGAGGCCAACATTAAATCACGGAGAAAAATACTTCTGGTGGCATACGTCAGTGTTGTGTGCGGGTGGTATTCTGTGGTTCCTTTTCATGATCAATTTGCTAAGAATAGTTAAATCCATCGAAGACAAAAATTATAAAAACTCTGATGTACGTTTTGAAATTTTAGTGATATGAACACAACTTACAGTCAACATTATTACACTATATCAGGTGGAATTCTTGTTCCATTTGAACAAAATAATTATCCGGGAGAAGTTGTAGTATGAATAATGCATTATACACGTGTATAATATTGTCAGTATCATTTACAAAATCAAATCAATGCAACTGCTAAAAAAGAGTGAATTCAAACCGCAGAACACCATAGAGTATCGTATCATCCATATTCATTGCATTTGTCCATGTTGATGATACGCAAAAGCCGCCACAATTATCAGGAATGGAGAGTGCCCTCTTTATGCAACTGCTAAAATTTCAAAAATTAACGGTGTACATCACACTTACATAAGACAGTAGAAATATGTTGACTAGCTGGTTTAGGTTGTGTACCAACTCAGTGTACCAGTAATACCCGCCATTCAGTGACATTAATTTGCGTAGAAAGCAACACGGATAAGAAATTTGGTGCCAAAAGTAACTGCTAAATTCTGCCAGGCTGTACACCACACTCGTCCGAGAAGTAGGTTGAACAGATTGGCTCTATCAGTATCAGTGAAATCACGTCAATCAACTTGCAGTTGTATGAAAGGCAAGTTTAGACGGTTGTTACTACTCAAGATATTTTAATTATCTTATGCAAATACGTTCTAGGGCTTAAAATATTATTGTAATTTTTCTTTCTATTTTAACAAACTTGAAATTATGAGTAAAGTTTTTGGGAGTCGCTGAGATCTGTAATTCTTAAATACTAGAGGAATATACTCCGGGTAACTTGCGCTTAGGAGAAAAACATGTACAGAATTTCTAATTGTAATACTTCCTTCCTGTGTTAAAGCTTTAACATGAGATTATACTTCTTAATTAGTGGATTATGATAGCATTTCAAATTTTTGTATTCGTTCAGTAATCATGTGAAATACTGAAACTTCCTGGCAGGTTAAAACTGTGTGCCTGACCGAGACTCGAACTCGGGACCTTTGCCTTTCGCGGGCAAGTGCTCTACCAACTGAGCTACCCAAGCAGGACTCACGCCCCGTCCTCACAGCTTTACTTCTGCCAGTACCTCGTCTCCTACCTTCCAAACTTTACAGAAGCTCTGCTGCGAACCTTGAAGAACTAGCACTCCCAAAAGAAAGGGTATTGCGGAGACATGGCTTAGTCACAGCCTGGGGGATGTTTCCAGAATGTTTCCAGTTCGAGTCTCGGTCGGGCACACAGTTTTAATCTGCCACGAAGTTTCATATCAGCGCACACTCCGCTGTAGAATGAAAATCTCATACTGAAAATAATTATTTTGTTGCCGTTAAGTAAATAAATCTTATCTCTTGTTAGTCACAGCGGTGCAGTTCCCGTTGTCAGATAGGGAGTATGAATGCTATTTGACTTTCAGAATTGTCATACGTTATAAAGCTACATTCACATTCTGTTCACGAGTTCAAGATTCATTAATAGCAGATGCTATCTCACCGGTGTTATCTCACTGTTTGTGTGTTGTCGTGAAGCACAAGCAGCAGATTAGGCCACATGGAGATAACTACTGTAAGAAATAAGTTCTGCTGCGAGGTCTGACTCACTGCTTGCTGCAGCAGGAGCAGCAAGATGACTGGCAGGATGGAATACTTAACTTTCTCCAATAGACAGAAAATGCCCATTCTAGGACTTGGAACATCACGGGAATGTCAGATTTTGTTACTCGCCTACACAACGATCCCCATAATCTCACGAACTCTGCGTATCCCATTCGGGTGAAAAATTATAAGCCTCTCAATCAATGATTAGTAGCGATACAGATGGAAAATAGTCAGCGAAGTTTGGACAAGATACGTATATTCGTTTACTCAGCAGCCAATTGATGTATTGCAGTTGGTATGCATTTCATCACTAATATATATGTTGCGTCATTACATACAGGCATTCATGCTGTTGCGATTGCGTAATTTTGTTTACTGTTGTCTATTTGAAAAAGTGTCTGACGTAACTCTTAATTACTTTCCTGAAACTAATATTTTCCAACAGTGCATACGTCAGGGATGGGATTACAACGTTATGGAAAGGGTAGACTGCAACACATAGAAATTTCTTGAGTGGCAGAAAGGCACACTAAGAAAATGTTGCTAGATACTTTTAATTATCCCTGACGAGGGACTTCGTCAGATGGGCAGTAACATCAAAAATATTTTTACAATTTTCCCCTCTCCCACCAAACCGCCTCTACATGTGGGTGACTAGCAATCTGTTTTTTTCGTACTGAGTGCCACTGTCCCAGTTTGATGATTTGATTTTTGGTATGCAACTTGTTCAGTGTTTCTCATAGATTAGCCCTTTTGTGTATGATGAGTATTTTCATCTTTATACACAACTGGATATTAAAATTTCTACACCAAGAACATGACGTGCTACAGACGCGAAATTTAACCGACAGGGAGAAGATGCTGTGATATGCAAATGATTAGCTTTTCAGAGCATTCACACAAGCCTGGCGCCGGTGGCGACACCTACAACGTGCTGACATAAGGAAAGTTTCCAACCGATTTCTCATACACAAACAGCAGTTGACCGGCCTTGCCTGGTGAAACTTTGTTTTGATTCCTCCTGTAAGGAGGAGAAATACGTACCATCACGTTTCCGAATTTGATAAAGGTCGTCGGATTGTAGCCTATCGCGATTGCGGTTTATCGTATCGCGACATTGCTACTCGCGTTGGTGGAGATCCAATGACTGTTAGCAGAATATGAAACCGGTGGGTTCAGGAGGGTAAAACGGAACGCCGTGCTGGATCCCATCGGCCTCGTATCACTATCAGTCGAGATGACAGGCATCTTATCCACATGGCTGTAACAGATCGTGCAGCAACGTCTCGATTCCTAACAGATGGGGACGCTTGCAAGATAACAACCATCTGCACGAACAGTTCGACAACGTTTGCAGCAGCATGGACTATCAGCTCGGAGACCATGGCTGCGGTTACCCTTGACGCTGCAGTCAGGAGCGCCTGCGATGGTGTACTCAACGACGAACCTGGGTGCAAGAGTGGCAAATCGTCATTTTTTTCGGATGAATCCAGGTTCTGTTTACAGCATCATAATGGTCGCATCCGTGTTTGACGACATCACGGTGAACGCACATTGGAAGCGTGTATTCGTCATCGCCATACTGGCGTATCACCCAGCGTGATGGTATGGGGTGCCACTGGTTACACGTATCGGTCACCTCGTGTTCACATTGACGGCACTTTGAACAGTGGACGCTGCATTTTAGATGTGTTACGACCAGTGGCTCTACCCTTCATTCGAACCCTACGAAACCCTACATATCAGCAGGATAATGCACGACCGCATGTTGCAGGTCCTGTACGGGCCGTTCTGGATACAGAAAATGTTCGACTGCTGCCCTTGCCAGCACAATCTCCAGATCTCACACCAACTGAAAACGTCTGGTCAATGGTGGACGAGCAACTGGCTCGTCACAATACGCCAGTCACTACTCTTGATGAACTGCGGTATCGCGTTGAAGCTGCATGGGCGGCTGTACCTGTACACGCCATCCAAGCTCTGTTTGACTCAATGCCCAGGCGTATCGAGGCCGTTATTACGGCCAGAGGTGGTTGTTCTGGGTACTGATTTCACAGCATCTATGCACCCAAATTGCGTGAAAATGTAATCACATGTCAGTTCTGAAATAATATATTTGTACAATGAATACCCGTTTATCACTTGCATTTCTTCTTGGTGTAGCAATTTTAAAGGCCAGTGGTGTCTATCTGAATTTCGCTAATGTTGTGTGTCATACTGCGTATTGGGGAGTAGCTATGCAGGGTAAAACGTTTCGACGGATTACATACTAATTGTCTTGTCTGAGATCAGTAACATACAGCAGACTGGATCCGCTTGTTTGTTGTTTTTGATAACGTTTGGTCCTAAAAAATTGTTTGTTTCTGTTGTTCTTAATGTTTATAAACATACATATATTTTGATTAGTACCAGTCTATATACTTTCAAAGATTTATGATCATCCTGGAGTAGCAGCTTCCAGATTTGACGTCTGGACAATATATTATGCGATGTAAAGAAAGTTAGTAGGATTTTTTATAGCATAAATCCAAAGATTTTCGATATCAGTGTTAAAATTACCACTTTCTGTAGTTTTCACAATTCTTGGAATCAATCTTTTTGTACTTTTATAGACCTTAAGCAGTTTTCAAACTTCCATGAATCAGCTCCCTGCCATGGACTTGTTAATCATGCCAGCAAGTAGCTTAGCAACAAATTAGAGGTAACGTCACTCTTATATCTGAGATATCACAGTAATGATGACTCATAGTGTTGCTCCCTTCTTTCTGTCTATGCACAAAAGTTTGCCCTATCTGTTGCTCAGAATTACTTAATTTTTTTTGTTATAACGTTGACTCTGTTGTTTGTTTCTTTTTTCACGATTTATGTTTCTTATTTTATTACGGGTAATTTGATGGCCACTAATTGAGCAACTGAAACGTTTAGTTACGGAGTTACGGCTGATAAAAGATCTTGCCTGAAATTTCGCAACTTCGCTTATATGAAGCCATCGCAAAACTGTACGAGGATAACTAAAGTACTGTTTCCATTTACTTTGCTATTGTTGATCGGGTGAATCTAATAAAATGGGCGTGTATCTGCAGTAGTTTTCCATAACATCCAAAAAAGCAAAGACGTAATTTCGTAAAATTTCTAATTTATTGAATTCTTGGTCCAATTTGTTTTTCCAGTTCCAGACAATTGCACAAAGTTTTCAACAGAAGTTTTAGAGAAATTAATAATGGAAAATGATGATAATAAAGTTAACTGAAACTGTATGAATGTGTCAGATAAAGTGATTTTATTAATGCCATAGCACAAGTGAGTTCATTTTAAACCGGAAAGAAACAAAGCGCAATGTTAATGAACTTGTATAGTGTACATGTAAAATACATCCATAATAAATATCCAAAAAAGTCTCCGCCAAGTTCAATGCATTTGGCTGCACGTGTATCAAAAGATTTTGTTGCTGGTTTCACTTTGACAGGGTGATTCTTAATTTCCTCCTCTCCTCCGAGTTGAATAACGTGCGCGATATTCGTTAACTGTAGCCGTAGCATTACCATCACATTAGCCATATCGGCGTGTTCCTCTGTCGTAATTTGAAAGGCATCCTTATTTCATAAATAATCTACAAATTACAGCAGTTACTATGTGCTTTCAATTAAATACAATGTTGTTGTTATGTTCCTGCACTGAACAATATACAAACGGTTCAACTGGCTCTAAGCACTATGGGACTTAACATCTGAGACTTAGAACTACCAGACTTAGAACTAGTTAAAGCTAACTAACCTAACCCAAGGACGTCACACTCATCCATGCTCCAGGCTGGATGCTAATCTGCGGCCGTAGCAGCCACGTGGTTCCGGACTGAAGCGCCTAGAACCCCCCCAGGCCACAGCGGCCGGCCTTACTGACTTGTCTTTCCCCACGATCTGCAATGCTTATAAGGGCAAATGTGGGTGAACTAAGTCGTTTAATGAGTTCCAAAATGTGTTTTTTTCCAATTTAAATTGTTATCAATATGAACCCGTAAGTTTTTTGAAGTTCAAACAATATTTATTATTTGCTCACCATGTGTTACAGTAGTCACTCTTTTATTATCCCTATGAATATGTTGCGTCTTTTTAAAACTGAAGTTGAGACCATTAGCAGAAAACCAGTCACTGATACGTTTGAGAACTTTGTTTACATTTATGTAAAACGACAGGATGTAGATCCTATGCTGCTTGGCGGTAAGGTAAGGTTTTATTTGACCAAACTACTGAGGTCTTGGGTCAGCTTGGCGGCCACACAGTTTTATCCAGCAGTCAAGTGGAATTTGGCTGCTGCTTCTCTTCTCGATTCATCAGGTACTACGTGTACATCTAATTCGTAAACCACTGTGAAGCTCGTGGCCAGAGGACACACTCCACGGTGCTAGCCAGTACGACTTTCTGCCTTTCCGTGCATCGCGAGAAGGATGATTGCTTAAACGCCTCTCTACAAAGTCTAATCTTGTTTTCACGATGCTTATGACAACGATATTCCTATATTCATCACTTAATGCTGGTTCTATGTTTTCTTACGAAGAATCTGTCATTCTAGCTTTCATCATCTTCGTGGCACACTCACATTGGTGAAACAAACCAGTGACCATTTGTGCTGGCTGGTTTGTATACGTCCAGTGCCATATTTGGTACTGGTACCACATTCTTGAGCAATGCTCTAGCGTGAATCGGACGAATATTTTGTACGCAGTCCCCTTTGTTGACTACGTTTCCCAAAATTTAAAGCGAGTGGCCAGCCTTTGCATCGCTATGAAATCTTATCAAAATCTAACTGAATATTTGCTCATCTTCTTTCAGATGGTACTGGATTATTGGTAACTGCCTTGTCAATAAAAGTGTGAGGCTACAATTAAAATTTTGTGCAAGGACATTGATGCACAATATGAACAGCAAGGGACCAACACTCTTACCTGTGACAAACCCGAAGTTATTTTTACATTTGTCGATGGTCCTCCATTGCTGCCTATCCCTTGTCAATAAATCTTCAGTCCAATGTGACATTTGCTCGATGTCGCATACGATCGCATTTTTGTTAACAAGTGTTGATATGCTACTGGCTGGCTCTGAGCACTATGGGACTTAACTTATGAGATCATCAGTCCCCTGGAACTTAGAACTACTTAAACCTAACTAACCTAAGGACATCACACACACCCATGCCCGAGGCAGGATCCGAAGCTGCGACCGTTGCGGTCGAGCGGTTCCAGACTGTAGCGCCTAGAACCGCTCGGCCACCCCGGCCGGCTGGTATGCTACTGAATCAAGTACTAAATAGTACTACTGAGTCTTCCAGAGGTTTTTCCATTTTTTTCTCACATGTTGTTGTTGTTGTGGTCTTCAGTCCTGAGACTGGTTTGATGCTGCTCTCCATGCTACTTTATCCTGTGAAAGCTTCTTCATCTCCCAGTACCTACTGCAACATACATCCTTCTGAATCTGTTCAGTGTATTCATCTCTTGGTCTCCCTCTACGATTTTTATCCTCCACGCTGCCCTCCAATGATGAATTTGTGATCCCCTGAAGCCACAGAACATGTCCTACCAACCGGTCTCTTCTTGTCAAGTTGTGGTAGAAACTCCTCTTCTCCCAATTCTATTTAATACCTCCTCATAAGTTATGTGATCTACCTATTTAATCTTCACCATTCTTCTGTAGCACCACATTTCGAAAACTTCTATTCTCTTCTTGTCTAAACTATTTATCGTCCAAGCAGAAAAGGAAACAAAAGAAAAATTCGGAGTTGGTATCAAAATCCATGGAGAAAAAATAAAAACTTTGAGGTTCGCCGATGACATTGTAATTCTGTCAGAGACAGCAACGGACTTGGAAGAGCAGTTGAACGGGATGGACATTGTCTTGAAAGGAGGGTATAAGATGAACATCAACAAAAGCAAAACAAGGATAATGAAATGTAGTCAAATTAAATCGGATGATGCTGAGGTAATTAGATTAGGAAATGAGACACTTAAAGTAGTAAAGGAGTTTTGCAATTTGGGGAGCAAAATGACTGATGATGATCGAAGTAGAGAGGATATAAAATGTGGACTGGGAATGGCAAGGAAAGCGTTTCTGAAGAAGAGAAATTTGTTAACATCGATTATTGATTTAAGTGTCAGGAAGTCGTTTCTGAAATTGTTCGTATGGAGTGTAGCCATGTATGGAAGTGAAACATGGACGATAAATATTTTGGACAAGAAGAGAATAGAAGCTTTCGAAATGTGGTGCTACAGAAGAATGCTTAAGATTAGATGGGTACACCACGTTACTTATGAGGAGGTATTGAATATAATTGGGGAGAAGTGGAGTTTGTGGCACAACTTGACAAGAACAAGGGACCGGTTGGTAGGACATGTTCTGAGGCATCAAGGGATCACAAATTTAGCACTGGAGGGCAGCGTGGAGGGTAAAAATCGTAGAGGGAGACCAAGAGATGAATACACTGAACAGATTCAGAAGGATGTAGGTTGCAATAAGTACTGGGAGATGCAGAAGCTTGCACAGGATAGAGTAGCATGGAGAGCTGCATCAAACCAGTCTGAGCAGTGAAGACAACAACAACAACAACAACAATAATAACAACATCTGTTTTTGTGATGATTTCCCACTTTCTGGAAAACAGTGCAATATTATGGTATCATGATTGTGTCCAATAAGCAGCTCAGCCCCACACGTCCCGATGTGGCGGTAGTAGTAGTAGTAGTAGTAGTAGTAGTGTTTTTTTCATCCACATATCAACTTTACAAGGGTATTGAAAATGTCATAGGATTTTAGTTTGAATAACATAATTTGTAATTATAAGAATTTCTGTATGTAAAAGTCTAGTTTGACAAGAATGGGACAGGTAGTGGGCTGTGGCCTTACAGTAGGAAACAACCCTGCATTTTCCTGCAGTAATTTAGGGAAACTACACAGGACGTTAATCAGGATGGCTGAATGAAGAGTGGAGCCCCCCACTTTCAGCATGCAACTCCATTCTTGTTAAAGCAGTGGTGCCGCACCTGGTTTATTCCTAGGGCACAAGAGCGCTGTTTAGGAATGCAACACTATTCACTCAGTTCTGACTGTGTCACTGCACACGCCACACACAGTACACATACATTATTTCATGATGAAACACTGCAGACACTGTCACCTGACACCTCCATCGTATCGATGGTGTTTGTTTTCCATTCTGAGTCCCCCATATCCCCATTTGCTAGACTGAAAAATTGAGTCAGCATCCCTCAATAATTAGTGACATATTGAACTCAGGAATAAGATAAGGCCTTACGTGTTACACATCGAGTAGCTTTCGAAGTGACGTTACCGGAAATCAAAAAAGTAAATAGGAAGGAAGAACAGTCTGAAAGTGCTGTGAGAAATGTTTTATTATTGTTATTAGTGATTTCTGCCACATTTTTTATCAAGCTCTCACTCTGTGTTGCCTAACTGATCTTTCACTAAATAGACAGTACAGGTCAGCAGGTACTTTTTAACTGCCTCTTTAAGTATTTTTTTCAATAATCTCGTTAATCTCTTTGGACAGTTTATTCCTTTGCAGAAAATGTTATTTGCAATTTTATGCTTATTATTTCTTGGAAAGTGTAAGTTGAGTGTAGATCTTGGTCAATGGTCATGGACAGAACTGTTTCTTTTTTTCAGTTATTATGAGGGTTAATAGAGATTTGTGCATCTTATTGGTAAATATAATGTGTAGTTGAAATCCTCAATTTTTCGAACAGAGCTTTACAATTAACTCAACTACTGTTTTCGGTTATTATCCTTATGGCCCCTTTTAATTAAACTGAAAACTATTTTTAGACTTCGTTCCTCAGAAAATAATTCCATAGTTAAGAATTGTGTGTCTGCATGCAAGTAGTAAGGTTATCAGATAAAAAATTAGGCACCCCTAGAGAAATCATTAAGAGGGTCATTTAACACTGTGTGATTCCGCTCCTGGAGTAACCTAACGGCCGGTTAGGTAGTGAGGGCAAAAGGTTGTGCATCCAGGATAAGCCTCTGACTCAGGATTTGAAGGCGCAATTCCGCCAGACTGTAGGGATGCTGACATCGCTGCTTTATCCTCTGCCCCGACATGTCCCACAGGTTTTATGTGGGGTTGACGTCTGCAGCCCATTCGAGGTCACACACGGCGGGGTGGTGTTCAGAGAACCAGTCACATGTTCTTCCAGCCTGATAAACTTCGCTGTTCCCGTATTTACGTGATGTCCGACACTCCAAACGTTCATTGCATGCAGTTCCCGTCGCCATGTTCTCAATCTAACAAGTTGGAATGGATCTTCATTCCCGGCCTGCAGAGACTGGAAGGGATTTTGATTCACAAGCCGTGAAATGCGTCTCCGCTTAGTCTCAATGAGCATGTTTTTCTGACCATGTTTCTAACGTTGTGTTTCGTACCCGTATGTGTGAAACTGTTCACTGTGGACACGTCTGACAGTGCGTATGTCACACTCAGAGATGAGAGCAGCCGAAGACGATTGGCCCTTTCGGCCACTCTGCCACGTCCTTACATTTACCCATGATTACGTACAATGTTGGCTTGGAACATAAGTGTCCTGCTGATCTCTACTATCTTACGCTCGGAGAGGCAGTGCACGCGTGGTTAAGCACGTGCTTAGATCGCCTGCCACTTGTAAATACTTGACTCATCTGTGCTAAAGCAGCGGACCGACAATTTTTTTTTTCAGTTTGTTGAAGTGCATCGTTCTCTCTGACGTTGGAGATGGCTTAAGATATAAATACATAAAACTAACCACCACAGCCTTATCATCAAAGGAATTTATTTTAGCAGAGCTTACGGAATCTTCATGTCCACTCTAAACCAAATGTATCGAAGAACCCACACAATACTTGTTGTACATACACTATGTGATCAAAAGTATCCGCACACCGCCAAAAACATATGTTTTTTGTATCAGGTGCGTTGTGCTGCCATCTACTGCCAGGTACTCCATATCAGCGACCTCAGTAGTCATGAGACATCGTGAGAGAGCAGAATGGGGCGTTCTGCTGAACTCATGGACTTCGAAGATGGTCAGATGGTTGGATGACACTTCTGTCATACGTCTTTAGACGAGATTTCAACACCCTAAACATTCCTAGGTCCACTGTTTCCGATGAGATAGGGAAGTGGAGACGTGAAGGGATACGTACAGCACAAAAGCGTACAGACCGACCTCGTCTGTTGACTGTCAGAGACAGCCAACCGTTGAATAGGGTCGTAATGTGCAATAGGCAGACGTCTGTCCAGACCATCACACAGGAATTCCAAACTGCATCAGGAGGCACTGCAAGTACTATGTTAGGCGAGAGGTGACAAAACTTGGATTTCATGGTCGAGCGGCTGCTCATAAGCCCCGCGTGACGCTGGAAAATGTCAAACGACGCCTCGCTTGGTGTAAGGAGTGTAAACATTGGACGGTTGAACAGAGGAAAAACGTTGTGTGGAATGACGAATCATGGTACACAATGTGGCGATCCGATTGCAGGGTGTGGATATGGCGAATGCCCGGTGAACGTCATCTACCAACGTGTGTACTGCCAACAGTAATATTCGGAGGCGGTGGTGTTATGGTGTGGTCGTGTTTTTCATGAAAGGGGCTTGCAACTGTAGTTTGTTCTGCGTGGCACTATCTCAGCATAGGCCTACATTCATGTTGTAAGCACCTTCTTGCTTCCCAGTGTTGAAGAGCAGTTCGGGGATGTCGATTGCATCTTTCAACACGATCGAGCACCTGCTCATAATTCACGGCCTGTGGCGGAGTGGTTACACGACAATAACATCCCTGTAATGGACTGGAGTGCACATATTCGTGGCCTGAATCCTACAGAATACCTTTGGGATGTTTTGGAATGCCGACTTCGTGCCAGGCCTCACCGAGCGACATCGGTACCTCTCGTCAGTGCAGCACTCCGTGAATAATAGGCTGCCATTCCCCAAGAAACCTTCCAGCACCTGATTGATCTTATGCTTGCGACAGTGGAAGCGTTCATCAAGGCTAAAGGTACACCAACACATTATTGAATTCCCGCATTACCGATGCAGGGCGCCACGAACTTTTAAGTCCTTTTCAGCCAGGTGTCCAGATACTTTTCATCACATAGTGTATACTCATGATGTACGAAATCCACGGTAACTAGTATTATAAGGGTTCTGCAATACACGTGAAAAGGAATAAAATTACTCTTTCGGTCTTAGCGAATTTGAAGATGGCGTAAGTGTTGCGCGGAAACTGATCATTTGAAATAAATGTCTTCGATAAAGCTGTGGTAGTTCGTTTACGTTACTTATTTTAACTTTTTGTCTGGAGAGTAAATTTAAGTAAAACACGGTGGCTGTTACACTCCTGTGACAGGTCTCTATGGACGTAACATGCTGAGGACATTCTGTTTGTATATACCATTGTGTGTAAGCACCACTTCAAATGGCTATCAATAATCACTCGGAAAAATTTTGTTTGTGCTATGCAGCCTATAGGGGTATCACCTACGTTACCATTATTCAATCCGAAATTCGCGGCGTTTCTTTTCTCAACTTGCAACTGAACTGTTCCGCTGGCAGACTATGGAGGCGCAGGTGGACGCAGGGCGTGCTCGGTCCATCGGGCTGTCCAACTTCAATGCGAGGCAGGTGAAGCGCGTGTGGCGGTCGGCGCGCATCAGGCCTGCCAACCTGCAGGTGGAGCTGCACGCCTTCTTCCAGCAGGCCTGCCAACCTGCAGGTGGAGCTGCACGCCGTCTTCCAGCAGGCCGAGCCGCGTGCCTTCTGCCGGGCCGTCGACGTCCCCGCCTGCGCCTACATCCCGCTGGGTCGCCGGGGCGGTACGGCCGGCAGCCTCCTACCCACGAAGCCGGCGCTGCTGACGCTGTTCTTGCAACACAATCACACGAGCATTCCATAACGCAGTAACTAGTGCCGGTAAGTCATAAGTCGTCTTCAGGCTGTGGATATAGTGGGTGACCTGTCCTTTTCACAACATGCTCGCAGGCATTTTTTCCACACTGAAACCCGTCAGTGGGAACCCTGGATCGGTGTACATCCCCCCTCCACTGCGAAGTTTGTTGGTTGGTTGGTTAGTTGACTGGTTGGGTTATTGAAAGAACCAGACAGTGGGATCATTAGTCCCATGACCTAAGGTGGCTGAAAATAAGGAACGAGCAACATACACAGCCGAATCGATGGGAACGGAAACAATGAGGTAGAAGGAAAGCTGAGGAAGAGTAAAGAACACCATAATCACGACACAGTGGGGACAAGGCCAGGGGAAGATGTTTTATTTATTTACTTATTGTTCCGTGGGACAAAATTAAGGAGAAATCTCCATGGTCATGGAACGAGTCAATACATGGAATTATAACACGATAGTACAAACAGATAAAATGAAATATAAAAAACATATTCAGGCGACAAGTCGTAAGTTTGAATAAAGAAAATCAACAATATAACACTGGAATTTGCTTAATTTTTTAGCTCTTCCAGGAGCTCCTCGACAGAATAGGAGTGAGCCATGAGGAAACTCTTCAGTTTACACTTAAAAGACTTTGGGCTACTGCTAAGATTTTTGAGTTCTTGTGGCAGACCATGAAACTACAAAGAGGGAGGATCTTTACGCAGTAAGAAACCATGGGTCAGCGTGGTGTGGCTGATACATTGATGGCAGAGGATGGCACATTCCTGCAGTGAGAGGCAGAGGGAAGAAAATCGCAAGCTGGGTGTCCCTTTTATTGCACGACGTTTATTAGACAGGAGTGGGGTGGCCACCTAAAAATTTAGAACCATCACTGTGAAAAACATCAGATGAGAGTCTGTGGAACAAACAAGAAAACACAACTAGTGTGATACAGGTTTTCGCACCCTGAAAGAGATCCATCCGAATCAAGGAATTAACCAAGAGTCGGCCGGGGTAGCCGAGCGGTTCTAGGCGCTACAGTCTGGAACAGCGCGACTGCTACGGTCGCAGGTTCAAATCCTGCCTCGGGCATGGATGTATGTGATGTCCTTAGGTTAGTTAGGTTTAAATAGTTCTAAGTTCTAGGGGACTTATGACCTCAGCAGTTGAGTCCCATAGTGCTCATAGCCTCTGAATTAACCAAGAGTAGAGAACGTGGGGAACAGGACAAAGAATAGGAGGCTGACACCAATCCCATTGTAAAATAGGTCTCAAAGTGTTCTGCGAGAACTGATGGATCTTTACAAAGGCCACACAGAGGGGCAAGGCGCAAGATGGAAAAATGCCTTGGCAACCCTGGAGGATGCGGAGCATAGCCTACACTGGCGACGAAAAGACTGAAGAATCTAGTGAGGAGATTAAGCATTCCCAACAAGCCAGTTGCTCTGTTTAATTAAGTAACAGGCTTTAGTGCTAACGTCTATAGGCAGTGCCACTTAAGGCGTTGCAAGGTGCGATAACCATCATGGATGGCAATGACTACGGCTGTGTTCCACCATAGAACAGGCAAGTGGCGAATGAAGCCCATCGATTGGGCGGAAGGCTATGGCGGCATAGCAAATAATCATATTGGCCAGCTCATGGGCGGCTTCATCAACACAGCTTGGCAAAGAGAGCACAGAGATGAAAAGCCCAGTGGGATAACCTAGCCATCAGAAAGTGGAAAGGGAACAAGAGAATCAACCGAAAGTGGTCACTATAGCAGAGATCATCATGCAGATACCATTGTATGGGATAGTGAAGGAAAGACGAAATGAGTGAAAGAGCACTGGCAGAAAAAGTGCCATAAGCAGCACTAAAATGGGTCAAAGTCTGCGACTCTCTTGTATGAGGAGACCCCGACTACAGAGAAATACTCTGCCTCCCAAGGAGTGATGTGCATTAAAATCCCCAAGGAGGAGGAGGAAGGGATGGGGGAGCCGCTGCAGGAGGTCAGTGGCATAGTTGACCTGTGAGGAGGGAGACAGAGATTGCTAACTGTGACTGCAGACTCCAAGTGGACCTGGATAGTAACCGCTTCCAGTGTGATAGAAAGAGAGACCTAGATACTAAACGTATCACCATGGACCAACGTAGAGACACCACCAGAAGCCCACAAAGAGCTGACGCCTTAGCGACATAAAGCACAGAACCGATGAAGGGTCAGTAACTGAGCGTCGGTAAAATGAGATTCCTGGAGAATAACAAAAGCTGCAGAGAAAAGAAAATAAGGGATTGCAACATTGGAACTTGACTGTAGTATCAATTGCAGTTCCACTGGATAAGTATGGAACAGGGATCCAATTGGGAGGCAAACGTCCTGAAGCCAGTCAGACCACTGGGTCAGCACCCATCATCTTCAAGGATGGGGCGATATCTGTGAAAAAAAGATCCGACTCAAGTTTCGAGGGGAGAGTCAGGGGCACCAGAGGGGACTTGTCCCTCGACTTTCTTCTCCTCCTCCTCCTCCTCCTCCTCCTCCTCCTCCTCCTCCTCTCTGGTAGGTTGAGAAGGGCAGGGCATGGAAAAAGGGCATTCAGCGAGATCTGGAACTGAAAGATGGTAGGTGAACTTGGGGCGCACAGACTGTCGGTCCCATGGTTGACTTGTGGCAGCAGGCCTCTGGCCTGAGAGATGCTGGGTGTAAGGCCTCATAGCCAGTGGGCGCCGAAGAAGGGAGGGGGAACTTCTCAATCTTGCTAGGGAAGCAGCACCCTGAAGGGTAGGCATAGGAACTGCAGGGGAAGGAGACAGAAGTTGGGGTGAGCCTGGGGTAAGGAGAAGGGAGGAGGGGAAAGGGATATAACACACGCAAAGTAAGACGTAATAGATACAAAGTGAACATGGTCAAATTTCCCTGACGAACCTCAGTAGTGGATAAATGATCAAGGGACTTCGGTATCTTGTTTCCCTCTTATAAACCGGGATTCCTGGCGAGCGTGGAAGTTATGATCATCGCAAGGGCGACGAAACGGAGGGGCCCCTGTTATGAAGTGGGTGTCCAAATTGACCGTATACGGGGTCCAGTGTACAGTGTGGAGAAATATGCCCAAAACGCCAACAACAAAAACAAGGACGGTAGGATATAGAGTTTCACATTCACAATCAAAAACCACTGACCTTGACCTCCTCTGGGAAGGTATCCTCCTCAAATGCTGGAATAGAGGCGCCAGTATCGATGTAATTGTCCTAATGAAGTGGACATGGTACCACATACCTCCAGAATCCTAACAAGGATTTCACTAATCTGGGCAAAGCAAAATGACTGTGCTCCAAAGTTGCACCAACTCACTATTAACAATGTGGTCATGATGTTATGGCTCACAAATATATATCACACATGCATGGTATGTAGTACCCGACTCCAGAACAGCATCAAGGCAGTGATACAATGAGCGTTTTAGACATTTTTGCTTCCTTTTTAATAATTATGTTAAGGACTTTAGTATGTATACATTGAAGTATCTATGGTAAGTTTTCAGTTAAGGTGTAAATGAAGAATTGTACAAAATTTTGAGTGTCTCCAGACCTGTGAGAACTGTTTCACATAAATTCTCTGGAAGCTCCCTTAGCATATCACTTCTTTTGTAAATATTTCTAAGGTATTTTCATTTCTATTACATTCCGCATACCCTAGGAGATCTCTCTACTTTGTGTCTACAGAGCAGTCAATGCATCTCATCTACTTTAATCTAAAATCGAAGTATGGTCTGCCATATTCAACACAGGAGTTGATGTGCATGGATGTAGTTCTTGATGGACATGCAATATTTAAAGAAACAAACTGGCATACGAGCGATGTTCAATAAGTCATGCAACACTTTTTTTCTGAGAGCAGGTTCGTTTTATTCAGGATTCCAATACACCATACTATTCCCCACTACTTTGGCTACAAAACACTATTTTTCAACATGACCTACGTTCAATACGACGGCCTTACGCCACCTGACTCGTAGAGCCTGTATGCCCGCACGGTACCACTCTACTCTTCGACGTCGGAGTCAACGTCTCGCTGCTGCAATAAACTCAAATTTATCCTACAGAGTCCATAGTTCATTGGGCCAAACCGATGGAGGGTGCGAGATCCGGGATGTGTAGTGGAGGAAGAAGAAGAATCCAGATGGTGGGCTAGTGTGTCAGCACTGTTAACAGAGATGTCCAGTTGAGCATCGACGTGTGTGTTTGTGATTAGTTGATCACCTCATATGAGAGTGTCCAGAACATCCAGAAGATACAGCTGTGCGGGGCTGGCCGGCTTGCAGGAGGTCGGACGGGTTTGCGCTACTTCGTTGGGATGATTACAGACGCCTCGCACAACGACTCGCCATGCTTTTATTCATCACCAAGTCTCTGTGGACATTCTGCAAACGTCTACGAATATCTGCGCGATGCCCTACCTCTCCGCCAAAAGAAACCCAATGACACCTCTCTACCTCGAACCTCCATTAAGGACGCCATTTTGAAGGCTACGTATAGCCCCGCCATCTGTCGGAGCTTCATGGAACTATACGGGTGGAAGCTGGAATATTCCACGATGTACCACAACAAATTCAGCTTTTTTTTTTTTTTCAACCGCAACTGGCCGAGAGAGAAACATGCTGCATTATTTATTGAACAGCCATCGTAAAAATGAAACAATACATAGGAAAAGTTTTGTACTTTCATGAGTTCACGTTGGTATCACTGGGATGAGCCGAGAACTTCACAGATAAAATCTGTTTTGTTTATCACGTCGATATTTTATTTAACGATGGCGTGACTGGTTGGAGTTTCCATATTAGTAGAGGAAGGCTCAGTGATCCTTTTTTTAAGGTAGAAACTAGGCTAAAATCTTTTGTCGAATGATTTTACAGTAGGGTCAAAGTTGTATGAGACACGGAAATTTTTACAGATTGTTAGAGCAGTTTGAAAACAGTCGAACGACAGTGACGTACGAGCAATGTCCTGGCTGTACAGCTTAGGTGTCAGCTCCTTCACTTGAAACCCGCGAGTACGACGTTATTCGTAAAGACCGACGTCTTACAGTTGGAAGTATATCAAAGACAGCTGCAGTAATTGTTGGCACATTTCACACCGCTATCAGTAACAAGCTAAATCACAGCAAAACAAGCGCAAAATGGACCCCAAAACAGGTGAGCCAACAACGAAATACGAGATTCAAAGTGTGTAAGGACCTGACAGAATGCTGTGAAAGGGAATTTTCGTTTTTTCATTTTTTTTAACTCAAGGTGGCATTACGCTGTAAAAAGTTCAGGAACAACGAGGACATCAGTTTGTGGGAAAGTAACTCAAACTCAGTTATGGAGAATATGTTGAGAAGCAATAAAAGTCTCGGCAAAAATATATTTTTTCCTTTATCAATTTGTTTCTCTTAGAATGAGGGGGAGAGATTAGCGTGCTGCAATAGAAGAACAAACAGGGGTCGATATAGAAGATATAAGGGATACAGTATTAGATTTAAGATTTGGAACAGCTTTGGAACACTAAAGATCGAAAACGGCAGAAGTCATAGGTAACACCAGAATTCCTAAAATAACTACGAGATGTGCTGGTGTGCAGAACGTATTACACCGGCGATATACCGTCAGATTTTCGGAAAAGCATCATCCACACAATTTCGAAGATTGCAAGGGCAGAGAAGAGCGAGAATTATTGCACGAACAGCTTGACAGCTCACGCATCCAAGCTGCTGACAAGAATAATATACAGACAAATAGAAAATAAAATTAAGCATATCTTACATGACGATCAGTTTGGATTTAGAAGAGGTAAAGGCACCAGAGAGGCAATTCTGACGTTACGCTTGATAATGGACACAAGACTAAAGAAAAAAAACAAGGCATGTTCATAGAATCAATCGACCTGGCAAAAGCATTCGACAGGTAAGCTGAAGGTAGAGACGGATAATATACGTCATGTACAACAGAACAGAGGGAATAATAAGAGTGGAAATCCAAGAAAGAAATGCTCCGATTAAAAAGGATGTACGATAAGAATGTAGTACGTGGCCCCTAGTGCCGGAAGTGAAAGAAATGTAATTAAAACTTAACTGGCAGGATTATCGATTCGCTGCTGAGATTGTTATCCTCAGTGGAAGTGAAGAAGAATTACAGAATGTCGACTGAGAGTAAATTGAAGAAATACGAAAATAATGAGAAGTAGCAGAAATGAGAATAGTGAGAAACTTAACGTCAGCATTGATGGTAACGAAGTAAATGAAGTTAAATAATTCTACTACCTACGTAGCAAAATAACCAGTGACGGACGGAACAAGGAGGACAACAAAAGCAGTCTAGCACTGGCATAAAGGGCCAAAGGAAGTCTACTAGTATCGAACATAGACCTTAATTTGACGCAGAAATTTCTCAGAATGTACGTCTACAAAATAGAATTGTGTGGTAGTGAAACGTGGATTATGGGGAAACCGGAACGGAAGAGAATGAGGCATTTGAGACATGTTGCTAAAGACTAATGTTGCAAATTAGGTGGACTGATAAAATAAGGAGTGAAGAGGTTTTGTGCAGAATCGGTTAGGAATGATATATATGGAAAACACTAACGGAAAGAAGGGACAGGACGATATGACATACGAGAATGCATCAGAGAATGACTTCCATGGTACTAGAGGGAGCTGTAGAGAGGAGGGTTGGAATACATCCGCCAGATAAGTGAGGGCGTAGGTTGCAAGTGTTACTCTGAGATGAAGAGTTTGTCACCAGAAAGGAATGCGTGGCAAACCAGTCAGAATACTGATGAAAAAAAGGGTGTTCGGTATTCTACGTACGAAGAGCATGGCATCTTCACATCTCTCTGTCACATGTGCTTAGTTTTCTTGTTGTGTCCACTTTCAGGCTAGTGAAGGGAGACGAGCTCACTGACCCAGTGGTTTCACAGATCGCACAGAAGCACGGGAAGACGAACGCCCAGGTGCTGCTGCGCTACATCATACAATTCGGCGTGGCGGCCATACCGAAGAGCACCAACCCCGACCGTCTCCGGCAGAACTTCAACGTAAGCAGCGTGCGGACTGTTGCATGCGAGTTCCGCAGTTTGCGCGCACAGTCAACAGTTGCAATGCCGTACGTAGTGTGTCTCTGTATGTGTCACTCACTGACACACCCACTCGTGCCCAGTCGTTCTTAGCGGGCTCGACGCCTCCCCATCTACACCGAAAACTAAATCGACACACTGTCAAATACGTGGCAGCCTTTTTTTGTACTCTAGGGTCTGCAACAAAATTCGTGTCATCGTGTGACATTCTAATTAACAATTAATTCGTATTACCTGCTTGAAGTTTCTTATTCTTTCGTACTACGGACACCAAAAATTACACAAACAACAACTCAAACCAAAATCTCTATGATATAGATAAACAAATGTAAACATACGTCATCTCTCGACCACGCTACAAAGCTGTCAATATACAGGGTGTTACAAAAAGGTACGGCCAAACTTTCAGGAAACATTCCTCACACACAAAGAAAGAAAATATGTTAAGTGGACATGTGTCCGGAAACGCTTACTTTCCATGTTAGAGTTCATTTTATTACTTCTCTTCAAATCACATTAATCATGGAATAGAAACACACAGCAACAGAACGTACCAGCGTGACTTCAAACACTTTGTTACAGCAAATGTTCAAAATTTCCTCCGTTAGCGAGGATACATGCATCCACCCTCCGTCGCATGGAATCCCTGATGCGCTGATGCAGCCCTGAACAATGGCGTATTGTGTCACAGCCGTCTACAATACGAGCACGAAGAGTCTCTACGCTTGGTACCGGGGTTGCGTTCAAATGGCCCAATAAATGAAAGCCAAGAGGGTTGAGGTCAGGAGAGCGTGGAGTCCACGAAATTGGTCCGCCTCTACCAATCCATCGGTCACCGGAACTATTGTTGAGAAGCGTACGAACACTTCGACTGAAATGTGCAGGAGCTCCATGGTGCACGAACCACATGTTGTGTTGTAAAGGCACATTTACTAGCAGCACAGGTAGAGTATCCCGTATGAAATAATGATAACGTGCGGTGAGTCGAGGAAGTACAGTACATATTGACTAAACTAAAATGAGCTCTAACATGGAAATTAAGCGTTTCCGGACACATGTCCACGTAACATCTTTTCTTTATTTGTGTGCGAGGAACGTCTTCTGAAAGTTTGGCCGTACCTTTTTGTAACACCCTGTAGAATCAACTGTCAAATGTTACGAAAAATACGTAAATGTTAACAAAATACGGAAGGCAGCAAGGAAATTAAGACCGTATACAAATGCAGTAGAAGGGTGAGCATTAACAAGATCTACAAACTGCACGGACGGGTTCCAGACTGGAAATGGAGGTAAAAAGTTTCCATTTGACATTTGTCTTCAAATGGACGGTGTCCGTTCAACGACAACGTATCGTCCAGGAACGCAGTACAGAGCTGTATCGCATCCACATCACAAAAGATGTTCAAAGTGGCCTCTGTGGGATTTCACGTGACAGGGACAGTAGCGGTTGTCATTCAGGGTACTCGCAATCGTACTCTGGCTTAAACCATGCTGGCGGGCCTCTGGCCTGGAGCTTGTGCCAGGGTTCGCCTCAACCCGGTCCTGCCAATCTGATGTACGCACAGTTCGCCGTCTCTCTGCACGATCGTCTTTCAGAAAGCGTTGGTTGGTTGGTTTGTGGGGGTTAAAGGGACCAGACTACTTAGGTCATCGGTCCCTCGTTCCACGACCATAATAATACACGAAGAAAAGTCCAACAAGCAATAAACACATAACGGAGACGACAAGGGACGACACAGTACAAGAAAGACATAGACGAAGACCAGAGAAAAGAGATTAAAAGACACACAGAGTGCGACGGTCATTGGCCGACCATGAAAATAAAACTGGAAAGGCCAACAACCAAGGGACACATTAAAACACCACAAACTAAAACCCCAGGCCAAAAGCCACAGTCGACACTAAAAAAAATAAAAAGGGACTCTCATATTGAATGATAAAAACCCCCTGCTCGAATAAAACGGAGAACTAAGTCAGCCATAGTAGAGTCATCGGTTAAAAGAGCAGGGAGTGTATCAGGCAGCGCGAACGTCTGCCTGAGGGCAGTTAAAAGTGGGCAGTCTAGTAAGACGTGTACCACGGTCAGGGCCAATCCGCAGCGACAGAGAGGCGGGTCGTCACGGCACAAGAGATACCCGTGCGTGAGCCGGGTATGTCCTATGCGGAGCCGGCAGAGGACGACAGCGTCCTTGCGAGACCCCCGCATGGAGGAGCGCCACACACTGGTTGTCTCCTTGACTGCCCGAAGTTTGTTGGGAGAGGGCAGGGTGCGCCACTCATCACGCCAAGCAGCAAGGACCTTCTGCCGCAATACGGATCGGACGTCACCCTCTAAAAGACCGATCTCCATGGCCGGGGAACTGACCGCCTGTTTCGCCAGTTCGTCAACCCGCTCGTTACCCGGGATGCCGACGTGACCCGGGGACCAAACAAAGGTGACAGAGCGGCCGCAACGGACGAGAGTATGGAGGGACTCCTGGATGGCCATCACCAGACGGGAACGAGGGAAACACTGGTCAAGAGCTCGTAAACCACTCAGGGAGTCACTACAGATGACAAAGGACTCACCTGAGCGGGAGCGGAGAAACTCTAGGGCACGATAGATGGCAACCAACTCGGCAGTGTATACACTGGAGCCAGCTGCCAATGACCGTTGCTCACAATAATCCCGTAGAGTGAGAGCGTAACCAGTGTGACCAGAGACCACCGAACCGTCGGTGTAGGCCACCGCCGCGTTCGGAAACTCGGCCAGGATGGAAAGAAAGCGGCGGCGGAGGGCCTCCGGAGGCACTGAGACCTTCGGACCCTGTGCCAAGTCGAGCCGAAGGCACGGTCGGGGCACACTCCACGGGGGCAGACGGAAATTGGCCCGGAAAACAGGCGGCAGAGGAAAAAAGTCAAGGCCACGGAGAAGGTCCCGGAGGCGAACCGCAATGGGACACCCTGACCGGGGCCGCCTGTCTGGAACATGGACGATCGAGCGCGGGAACAGGAGACGGTAGTTTGGATGCCCTGGCATGCTATAAACGTGCGCGGCATAGGGGGCCAGAAGGCGGTCACGCCGGAACCGCAATGGAGGGACACCAGCCTCCACAAGTATGCTGTCGACGGGGCTTGTCCGGAACGCTCCCGTGGCGAGGCGGATCCCGCAGTGGTGTATGGGATCCAGCAATCGCAATGCTGAAGGCGAGGCAGAACCGTACGCCACACACCCATAATCAAGGCGGGACTGGATCAGCGCTCGATATAGGTGGAGGAGGGTGGACCGGTCGGCACCCCACCTGGTGTGGCTTAAGCAACGGAGAGCGTTTAAGTGCCGCCAGCATGTTTGCTTCAGCTGCCTGATGTGGGGCAGCCAAGTCAACCGGGTATCGAACACCAGTCCCAAGAACCGATGCGTCGCGACCACAGCAAGAGGTTCACCGTCAAGGTAAAGGCGCGGCTCAGGGTGAACCGTGCGACGCCGGCAGAAATGCATAACGCAGGTCTTCGCGGCCGAAAACTGGAAGCCGTGCGCTACAGCCCATGACTGCGCCTTGCGGATGGCACCTTGCAGCTGCCGTTCAGCAGCGGCGATGCCACTGGAGCTGTAATATAGGCAGAAGTCGTCCGCATATAAAGAAGCCGCGACGGACGACCCCACCGCCTCAACGAGCCCATTGATGGCAATTAAAAACAGGGACACACTGAGGACAGACCCCTGTGGGACCCCGTTCTCCTGGACCCGGGAGGAACTATGCGACGCAGCTACTTGCACGCGGAAGGAACGATACGAAAGAAAATTCTGAATAAAAATCGGGAGCGGGCCCCTAAGGCCCCACCCATGAAGTGTGGCCAGGATGTGATGGCGCCAAGTCGTATCGTATGCCTTCCGCATGTCGAAGAAGACGGCAACCAGATGTTGGCGGCGCGCAAAGGCTGTACGGATGGCAGACTCCAGGGAGACCAGATTATCGACGGCAGAGCGGCCTTTACGGAACCCACCCTGAGACGGAGCCAGAAGGCCCCGAGACTCGAGGAGCCAACTCAACCTCCGGCTCACCATACGTTCCAGCAACTTGCAAGGTACGTTGGTGAGGCTTATGGGGCGATAGCTGTCCACCTCCAGCGGGTTCTTGCCAGGTTTCAATACGGGGAGGACTATGCTTTCCCGCCATTGAGACGGGAAAACACCCTCGACCCAGACGCGATTGAAAAGATCTAGGAGGCGTCGCTGGCAAGGCACTGAGAGGTGTTTCAGCATCTGGCTGTGAATGCGGTCTGGTCCAGGAGCCGTATCAGGGCAAGCAGAAAGTGCGCTCTGGAATTCCCATTCGCTGAAAGGAGCATTGTACGACTCCGCGTGGCGCGTGTGAAAGGAAAGCCTCCGACTTTCCAACCGCTCTTTCCGGGAGCGGAAGGCCAACGGGTAGTTCGTTGACGCGGAACACTGAGCAAAATGCTCTGCTAACCGGTCCGCAATCGTGTCGGAGTCGGTGCACACTGCTCCATTCAGCGAAAGCCCAGGGACAGAGACAGGTGGCCGATAGCCTTGGAGTCGCCGAATCTTGGCCCAAACCTGCGATGCAGAGGTACGGACGCCAATGGTGGAAACATAACGTTCCCAGCACTCCTGCTTCCGTTGGCGAATAAGGCGTCGGGCTCGGGCGCGGAACTGTTTAAAAGCAATGAGGGTCTCCAACGACGGGTGCCGCTTATGGCGCTGAAGAGCCCGCCGGCGATCTCGAATCGCCTCTGCGATCTCGGGCGACCACCACGGCACAGTCCTCCGCCGAGGTGACCCGGATGTACAGGGAATCGCAGATGCCGCCGCAGAAACGATGCTGGTGGTGACCGACTGAACCACCGCATCAATCGGATCAGTGGAAGGAGGTGCGATCACTGCGACAGATGTAAATAAGTCCCAATCAGCCTTATTCAGAGCCCATCTGGAGGGGCGTTCAGAAGAGTGACGCTGTGGCAGTGACAGAAAGATGGGGAAATGGTCACTACCACATAAGTCGTCATGGACCCTCCAGTGGATGGATGGTGAAAGTCCGGGGCTGCAAATAGAAAGGTCAATGGCCGAAAACGAGCCATGAACCGCACTAAAGTGGGTCGCCTCTCCCGTGTTTAAAAGGCAGAGGTCAAGCTGTGACAGAAGAGTCTCGACATCTCTGCCCCGGCCAGTAATCGCGGCGCTACCCCACAAGGGGTTATGGGCGTTAAAGTCGCCCAGCAACACAAAGGGAGGCGGCAGTTGTCCTATCAATGCAGCCAACACATGACGAGAGACATCACCATCCGGCGGAAGGTACAAACTGCAGACAGTAATAGGCTGAGGCGTCCACATCCTTACAGCGACAGCCTCTAAGGGTGTATGAAGAGGCACATACTCGCTGTAGATAGAGTTAAGGACGTAGACGCAGACTCCACCAGACACCCTCTCATAAGCTGCCCGGTTCTTGTAATAACCCCGATACCCTCGTAGGGCAGGGGTCCGCATTGCCGGAAACCACGTTTCCTGGAGGGCAATGCAGAAGAAAGGGTGACTGCTGACGAGTTGGCGGAGCTCAGCAAGGTGGTGGAAAAAACCGCTGCAGTTCCACTGGAGAATCACCTTGTCCATGGGCGAAATAGGCGTGAAGGGACCGAGGAGGCAGATCACGTCACTGGGTCACCTGCTGTCACCGATCGAGGACCAGTACAATCGGCGTCCTTGGCGTCTGAGGGTATGGCGAGATCCAGGTCCTCAGCGGACGCCAGGATCTCCACCTCATCCCCAGACGCAGAGCCTGTATGGAGCGGTGGGGTGGATGCCACCGCGCGTTCCTTGGCCTTAGAGGCCTTCTTCTTCTTCGTCTTCTCTCTCTGCTCCTTGGGCTTTACTAGCTGGGAGGGCTCCACCGAGTCAGTCTCCGGGACGGAGGAGGAGCGGGAAGCCCTGCGACCAGCCGCTGGCCTGCTTTTCAGCCATTGGCTGACGTCACCCTTCCCAGAGGTGGAAACCTGGGAAGGGAGGGACCCGAGGGATCCCTTGCGAGAGAGAGTCGCCGAAGAAGTCGGACGCTTCTCCGGCTTAGAGTTGGGGACTTGTGTCCCCGATGGTTGGGGGGTCGTTGCTCCTGAGGTAGGTGGTGCAGGAGCAACAGATGGGGAAGTGCCCCCCACCATCAAGGGGGCAGGTGTAGTATTCCGGCTCAGAGTGTTCAGTGGAATCGGTGCAGCAGATGACAAAACTACTGTTTTGGCAGCGGTGGCATAGGAGCTGGTCAGAGCCACAGGATGTAGCCTCTCGTATTTCCGCTTAGCCTCAGAATAGGTCATGTGGTCCAGGGCCTTATATTCCATGATCCTTCGTTCTTTCAGTAGAACCTTGCAGTCTGGCGAGCAAGGGGAATGGTGTTCGCCGCAGTTCACACAGATGGGAGGCGGCGCACATGCAGTATTAGGATGTGAAGGGCGTCCACAATCTCTGCATGTGGCCGAACTTCCAGCATTTGAAACACCTCATCGGGGGAGGGATATAGGGCTTCACATCACATCGGTAGACCATCACCTTGACCTTTTCGGGTAGGACGTCACCCTCGAAGGCCAAGATGAAGGCACCGGTGGCTACCTGATTATCCCTCGGACCCCGATGGACGCGCCGGACGAAGTGAACACCCCGCCGTTCTAAATTGGCGCGTAGCTCGTCGTCTGACTGCAAGAGTAGGTCCCTATGGAATATAATGCCCTGGACCATGTTGAGACTCTTATGGGGTGTGATCGTGACGGAAACATCCCCCAACTTGCCACAAGCGAGTAACCGCCGTGACTGTGCAGAGGATGCCGTTTTGATCAATACTGCCCCAGAGCGCATTTTGGACAAGCCCTCCACCTCCCCAAACTTGTCCTCCAAGTGCTCGACAAAAAACTGAGGCTTGGTCGCCATAAACGATTCCCCATCGACTCGTGTACAGACTAAATAGCGAGGTGAATAAGGTTCGCTGCCAACCGTAGCCTTTCGTTCCTCCCATGGTGTGGCCAGGGAGGGGAACGATTGTGGATCATATGCCTGAGCGTTGTATTGAGGCCGAGAACGCTTAGAGACTGCTGGCGGCTGGCCGCCAGCAAGAGATGATGTACCACGCTTCATCGCGGGTCATCCGCCCTGATGCCACCTACTCCGACCAAGGGCCCTCCCCACGGGCGCCACCCAGCCTCAGCAACGACCACCTGGCGGGATGGCCATTGCCGGGAGTCCCGATGCCTCAAGGAGACAGGCATCTACTCCTTGGCATACGTGGGGAGTTAACGGCGCAGGCATCAGTAGAGCGATCCCTGTGTTGTCAGGGGGCTACAACCGACAGGGTACATGGCGGCCCCACCACAACGGACTGGCTACCGTGCTGGATTTCAGGTGAAATGTAGCCCATGATCGTCATTGGCGCATAAAGCGACACAGCAGAGCAGACTGCAAAAACCGCACCCAAGAACAAAGCCACGCCCTGGAGATGGTGAGTGGGCGGGACAGCTATGCGACGACGACCAACCAAGCTAGAGATGGTAATGAGCGATGGACACATTGCACCTTGTAAGGCGCCCTTCCCCAATCAGCTCGCTCTTCGGAAGAATTTAGAAGATGGAGGTCAAACCCGGTAGGGGACCATCACATAAGGCCGAAACGTTTGAGACTCCTTTTAGTCGCCTCTTACGACAGGCAGGAATACCGTGGGCCTAGTCTTACCCCCGAACCCACAGGGGGGGCAGAAAGCGTTCTCGAAAACAGACGCCAAAAACGGGCTAGAAATGTCGCGTGATGTGGTTGGCGTTTACGAGGGTGCTTCTTTTGGCTTAGTCGTGCTGCCTCTCGACCGTTTCCACATGCTTGGCCGTACACAGATACGAATGCCGGACCATCCTGCTGCTTACAGTACGCTGCATCAGTGACACAGCGTGCAGCACACGGGGAACACACGGCACCTGGCCAGGAGAACTGCCACGCGCCAGCGCCAACTACTGCGGCCACCATGCATTTCCAGACCCGTGTTCACAGCACCTTCTGCCGTCAATTTTCAGTCAGGAATCCATCCCCGCAGTTTGTCGGTTCTCGTCTTCATCACGTTGCAACAGTTTCACGTAAGTAAAACGTTATATGCCGGGTGATCAAAAAGTCAGTATAAATTCGAAAACTTAATAAACACCGGAATAATGTAGAAAGAAATGTAAAAATTGACACACGTGCTTGGAATGATATGAGGTTTTAGTAGATCAAAAAAAAAAAAATTGCTATACGCGTGAAAGATTTGGTGATGATCGTGTGCTCAGCCGCCACTTTCGTCATGTTTGGCTTCCCAGGTTCCCAGACCTCAGTCCGTGCGATTATTGGCTTTGGGGTTACCTGAAGTCGCAAGTGTATCGTGATCGACCAACATATGTAGGGATGCTGAAAGACAACATCTCACGCCAATACCTCACCGTAACTCCGGACATGCTTTACAGTGCTGTTCACAACATTATTCCTCGACTACAGCTATCGTTGAGGAATGATTGTGGACATATTGAGCATTTCCCGCAAAGAACATCATCTTTGCTTTGTCTTACTTTGTTATGATAATTATTGCTATTCTGATCAGATGAAGCGCCATCTGTCGGACATTTTTTGAACGTTTGTATTCTTTTGGTTCTAATAAAACACCCTGTCATTCCAAGAATGTGTGTCAATTTGTACCTCTCTATCTACATTATTCCATGATTTATTCAGTTTTCAAATTTATACTGACTTTTTGATCACCCGCTATATTTCATGTCAAATACCATGTAACTAGCCTCATCTACACTTTGTATAATGATTGCAGATTGTAGTAGAAACTAGCAATGACGCTGAATTAAATTTATAGTACGAAAGAGTAAAAACTTTAGGTAGCAAACAGATATTAATTATTCACTAAAACATGACTGCACGTTGCGATATGTTAGGGTGCACTTGGACCACGACCCCTGCCATAGCCTAAGGCAGCGATACAGACGAGCCTCAATAACAGATTCCTCGCTTAAAACTGTCACGCGTGTCTTTATAAGCAGGATACGCGCCATAGCAGGTGTCTAATTGAACAGTCTTTCAAGTCAACATCATTTCTGTGAGTCAATCAACTGTCTACGAATTTGTACTGCCCTACTCTGTACTCGTTCATATTGAATATATACATCATTTGCAGTCGTTTCTTAGTTGCTTCTATGTTACTTTGGATGTGGTTCATCTGTGTAAGAGAATAAAGACTTCTTATTTTGCCAACGCGTTTCGCTTCTTTTTATTTGTGATTCATCTCCAGTGCTCTGGAATACAAATTGTTCATATAAATAACATTAGCGTTTTATAATAATTACAGAATTGTCACTACCCTGCCGTTTATTGTTATTCTTCGTTTGTTAGGCAAGAAACAACTAACTGTAGCACAAATATCGTGATCGTAAATAAACATTTATTACCCTCTTTATGATCTTACAAATTTATAAGTGATGGCCTGAAATTTTAGTTAGACGGTTTTGCGGACACTGGATGTCCGATTTTTGGCGCTTTATCAACATATTTCCACTCACCTCACTTCCACTGACCGTTTTGTTCCAGTCAGCGTCGTTTATTGTCTATAGCGTTCCCAACTGTGGCTCCGTAGTGTTCGTCCTTTGTTTGTGTTGTATATGCACGCAGTTTAGTATTCTTTTATTTGTTGTGTGTGCAGGCGCATGCGCCTCTGCATGTGTGTGGGGAGAGGGAGGCGACCGGTATTTCTTAAATTATTATTAAGTCTGTGTATGTTATACATCTGTTTGTTACTGTTTTAGTGGCTAGATGGTGAGTGAATTGTTACTTATAGAGTTGTGGTAATTTGTTACTTTATTGTTCATTGAGAGGCCCTTTATATGTAAAAATTCTCTTGTAATATTAGAAGTTTTGGTTCAAATGGCTCTGAGCGCTATGGGACTTAACATCTGAGGGCACCAATCCCCTAAACTTAGAACTACTTAAACCTAACTAACCTAAGGACATCACACACATCCATGCACGAGGCAGGATTCGAACTTGCGACCGTAGCAGCAGCGTGGTTCCGGACTGAAGCGCCTAGAACCGTTCGGCCACAGAGGCCGGCGTTAGGAGTTTTCTTTATGGTTGTTCATCCTAACAATTTTCATGTCCTGTTCGATGTTAAGCGTTTCATGTCGATGCTTTATTAGGTGTTCAGCAAAGATAGGCTGGCTACTTTCATATTTCCAATATCACATCTGTTCTTTATACTTAGTCCTGAAATTTCTGCCTGCCATTTTCAGGTTCAACGTCAGGGCTACAGAACAGTCTTACTGATGCACACCAGCTCTTTGGTGTCTGTCCGGTGTTTCCACTGGTGTTTGTAAATGTGAGGGTGTGTTTTTTGTTCTGTATGCAATATGTTATCTTCTGTCCTGTGACTGTTTTCATATTTCTTCAATTTTCATTTTGTGGCTGAGTTTTTGTATTATATGAGTCTTGTCCATTGTTTTTAACTATAAGCTGTACTGTCGTTAACTCTTTTAGTGAGATTTTGTTAACTCTGTGCATCATGTGTGGGAAAGCTGCTACTTTGTGGTTTTTGGGCTGTCTGATATGGCATGTAAATTTGTATCCCACTCACCTAACGACAAACCTTTTTCTTGAGAATCATCCGTCTTCTGACTTGTTTGATACGGCCCACCACAAATTCCTCTCCCGTGCCAACCTCTTCATCTCAGAGTAGCACATCCAGCCTGCGTCCTCAATTATTTGATGAATATATTGTAGTATCACCCTGTTCCTTCTCCTTGTCAGTGTTTTCCCCATACTCCTTTGCTCTCCGTTTCGACACAGAACCTCCTCATTCCTTACGAGTCCAAACAATTTTCAACATTCATCTCTAGCACCACATCTCAAATGCTTCGATTCCCTTCTGTTCCAGTTCTCCCACAGTACATGTTTTACTACCGTACAATGCTGTGCTCCAAACGCACATTCTCAGAAATTTCTTCCTCTACTTAAGGCCTATGTTTGATGGCAGTAGACTTCTCTTGACCATGAATGCATTTTTTGACAGTGCTATTCTGCTTTTGACGTCCTCCTTGCTCCGCCCGTCATTGGTTATTTTACTGCCTTGGTAGCAGAATTCCTTAACTTCATCTACTTCGTGTTATTAATCCTGATATTAAGTTTCTCGATGTTATTATTTCTGCTACTTGTCATTACTTTCTTCTGTTTACTCTCAAGTCGTAATCTATACTCAATAGGCTCTTTCTTCCATTCAGCAGATCATGTAAAGCCTTTTCATTTTCATTCAGGATAGCAATGTCATCAGCTTATCGTATCACATTGAATGTTATTTCCACTCTGAATCTTTTTTATTTCCATCATTGCTTCTTCCATATACAGATTCAACAGTAGAGGCAAAGACTACATCCTTTGTCTTACGCCCTTTTCAATCCGAGCACTTCGCTCTTGGTCGTCCACTCTTATTACTCCGTCTTGGTTCTTGTACATATTGTATATTACCCGTCTTTCCTTATAGTTTACCCCAATTTTTCTCAGAATTTCGAACAACTTGCATCATTTTACATTGTCGAACGCTTTTCCCAGGTAGACGAATCCTATGAATGTATCTTTTGCTTTAGTATTGCTTCTATTACCAACCCAAAGTCTGAATTGCCTCTCTGGTGCCGTTAGCTGACCCAAAGTCAAAGCCAAATTGATCGTCATCTAACACATCCTCAATTTTCTTTTCCATTCTTCTGTGTATTATTCTTGTCGGCAACTTGAATGCATGAGCTGTTAAGCTGATTGTGCCGTAACTCGCGAACGTGTCAGCTCTCGCAGTCTTGGAATTGTGTGGATGATAATTTTCCGAAACTCAGAGGGTATGTCCCCAGACTCTTACATTCTACACATCAACGTGTATAGCCGATTTGTTGCCCCTTCCCCAGGTGACTTTAGAAAATATGATGGAACGTTATCCGCCGTTTCCGCCTTATTTGATGTTAACTCCTTCAAAGTTCTCTTAAATTCTGATTCCAATACTGGATCCTCTGTCTCATCTCAATCGACTCCTATTTCTCTTCAAACATATCTTTCCCCTCATAGATCCCTTCAATGTACTCTTTCCACCTACCCGCTTACAGCCTTGTCTTACACCCTTCTTAATACGAGCACTTCGTTCTTGATCGTCCACTCTTATTATTCCCTCTTGGTTGTTGTACATATTGTATATGACCCGTCTCTCCCTATAGCTTACCCCTACTTTTTTCAGAATCTCGAACAGCTTGCACCATTTTATATTGTCGAACGCTTTTTCCAGGTCGACAAATCCTATGAACGTGTCTTGATTTTTCTTTAGCCTTGCTTCCATTATTAGCCGTAACGTCAGAATTGCCTATCTCGTGCCTTTACTTTTCCTAAAGCCAAACTGATCGTCACCTAGCGTATTCTCAATTTTCTTTTCCATTCTCCTGTATATTATTCTTGTAAGCAACTTCGATGCATGAGCTGTTAAGCTGATTGTGCGATAATTCTCTCTCACTTGTCAGCTCTTGCCGTCTTCGGAACTGTGTGGATGATGCTTTTCCGAAAGTCAGATGGTATGTCGCCAGACTCATATATTGTACACACCAACGTGAATAGTCGTTTTGTTGCCACTTCCCCTAATGATTTTAGAAATTCTGATGGAATGTTATCCATCCCTTCTGTCTTACTTGACCGTAAGTCCTCCAAAGCTCTTTTAAATTCCGATTCTAATACTGGATCCCCTATCTCTTCTAAATCGACTCCTGTTTCTTCTTCTATCACATCAGACAAATCTTCACCCTCATAGAGGCTTTCAATGTATTCTTCCCACCTATCTGCTCTCTCCTCTGCAGTTAACAGTGGAATTCCCGTTGCACTCTTAATGCTACCACCCTTGCTTTTAATGTCACCGAATGTTTGACTTTCCTATTTACCGAGTCAGTCCTTCCGATAATAATTTATTTTTCGATGTCTTCACATTTTTCCTGCAGCCATTTCGTCTTAGCTTCCCTGCACTTCCTACTTATTTCATTCCTCAGCGACTTGTATTTCCGTATTCCTGAATTTCCCTGCACATGTTTGTACTTCCTCCTTTCATCAATCAACTGAAGTATTTCTTCTGTTACCTATGATTTCTTCGCAGTTACCTTCTTCGTAGGTACGTTTCTCTTTACAACTTCTGTGATTGCCCTTTTTAGAGACGTCCATTCTCCTTCAACTGTAGTGCCTACTGAGCTATTCCTTATTGCTGTAACAAAAGCCTTACAGAACTTCAAGCGTATCTCGTTATTCCTTAGTACGTATCCCACTTCTTTCAGTACTGATTCTTCCTGACTAATCTGTCAAACGTCAGCCTACTCTTCATCACTGCCACATTCTGATCTATGTCTGCTTCTGCGTACGCCTTACAATCCAGTATCTGATTTCGGAATGTAATGTAACTGAAATCTTCCCGTATCAGCCCGTCTTTTCCAAGTATACCTCCTCCGCTTGTTATTCTAAACAGCTATTCGCTATTACTAGTTGAAATTTATTACAGAACTCAATTAGTCTTTCTCCTCTCTCATTCCTTGTCCCAAGCCCATATTCTCCTGCAATCTTTTCTTTTACTCCTTCCCCTGCAACTACATTCCTGTCCCTCCATGACTATTAGATTTCTATCTCCCTTTGCATATTATATAAGCCTTTATCTCTTATCTTCGGCTTGCGACGTCGGCATGTATACCTAGAACATCATTGTCGGTGTTCGTTTTCTGTCGATTTTGACTGGAACAACCCTATCACTGAACTGTTCACACTAGCACACTCTTTGCCCTACCGTCCTATTCAAAACGAATCCTACCCCGTTATACCAATATTTCTGCTGCTGTTCCGTTTCACTTCACTGACCCCTGCTATATCTAGATTGAGCCTCTGCTTTTCCATTTTCAGATTTTCTAGCTTCCCTATGACGTTCAAGTTTCTGGCATTCCTTCCATTGGTTATTCCATTTCTCATGGTCACCTCCCCTTTGGCAGTCCCCACCCAGAAATCCGAATGGGGGACTATTCGGGAATCATTTGCCAATGGATAGATCATTATGACGCTGTTTCAGTTACAGGTCACATGTCTTGTGCATACGCGTAATGTGTCCTTAATTCGATGGTTTCTATTCCTTCTGCATCCTCATGCCGCTGATTCTTCCGCCTTTAGGGGCAGTTTCCCACCCCAAGGACAGGAGGGTGACCGGAAACTCTGTCCGCTCCTCCGCCCTTTCCGACGAAGTCGTTCACAGAATGAAGGTGACTTCTTTGGTCGGAAGTCTTCGGCTGCCAATTCTGATTATTAACCGAAATTTAAGCCATGGCAATTTTTGAAGTCGGAACCGAGGGCGTTTTGATTATAAATCAAAGACGCTACCCCTAGACCACGAGTGCAATAATAACAAATATGAAAAAATTGTTGTAATGTAGTAACAAATCTGTAATTATTGTGTAACACAAATACACTCCTGGAAATGGAAAAAAGAACACATTGACACCGGTGTGTCAGACCCACCATACTTGCTCCGGACACTGCGAGAGGGCTGTACAAGCAATGATCACACGCACGCCACAGCGGACACACCAGGAACTGCGGTGTTGGCCGTCAAATGGCGCTAGCTGCGCAGCATTTGTGCACCGCCGCCGTCAGTGTCAGCCAGTTTGCCCTGGCATACGGAGCTCCATCGCAGTCTTTAACACTGGTAGCACGCCGCGACAGCGTGGACGTGAACCGTATGTGCAGTTGACGAACTTTGAGCGAGGGCGTATAGTGGGCATGTGGGAGGCCGGGTGGACGTACCGCCGAATTGCTCAACACGTGGGGCGTGAGGTCTCCACAGTACATCGATGTTGTCGCCAGTGGTCGGCGGAAGGTGCACGTGCCCGTCGACCTGGGACCGGACTGCAGCGACGCACGGATGCACGCCAAGACCGTAGGATCCTACGCAGCACCGTAGGGGACCGCACCGCCACTTCCAGCAAATTAGGGACACTGTTGCTCCTGGGGTATCGGCGAGGACCATTCTCAACCGTCTCCATGAAGCTGGGCTACGGTCCCACACACCGTTAGGCCGTCTTCCACTCACGCCCCAACATCGTGCAGCCCGCCTCCAGTGGTGTCGCGACAGGCGTGAATGGAGGGACGAATGGAGACGTGTCGTCTTCAGCGATGAGAGTCGCTTCTGCCTTGGTGCCAATGATGGTCGTATGCGTGTTTGGCGCCGTGCAGGTGAGCGCCACAATCAGGACTGCAGACGACCGAGGCACACAGGGCCATCATGGTGTGGGGAGCGATCTCCTACACTGGCCGTACACCTCTGGTGGACACTGAATAGTGCACGGTACATCCAAACCGTCATCGAACCCATCGTTATACCATTCCTAGACCGGCAAGGGAACTTGCTGTTCCAACAGGACAATGCCACCCAACGTGCTCTAGAAGGTGTAAGTCAACTACCCTGGCCAGCAAGATCTCCGGATCTGTCCCCAATTGAGCATGTTTGGGACTGGATGAAGCGTCGTCTCACGCGGTCTGCACGTCCAGCACGAACGCTGCTCCAACTGAGGCGCCAGGTGGAAATGGCATGGCAAGCCGTTCCACAGGACTACATCCAGCATCTCTACGATCGTCTCCATGGGAGAATAGCAGCCTGCATTGCTGCGAAAGGTGGATATACACTGTACTAGTGTCGACATTGTGCATGCTCTGTTGCCTGTGTCTATGTGCCTGTGGTTCTGTCAGTGTGATCATGTGATGTATCTGACCCCAGGAATGTGTCAATAAAGTTTCCCCTTCCTGGGACAATGAATTCACGGTGTTCTTATTTCAATTTCCAGGAGTGTATCATGTACAGAAACAAGCTGTATTATAGACCACAAATAGAAAAAAGCGAAATCCAAATGGTACAATAACAGCTTTTCATTTAGTCGCATTACATGAACCACATCCCAAGAATGAATATCCACTCTTAGACTTATTACATTTGGATCCATTTACTTAAGGTAAATGCAAAGACAGGAAGCACGAGTGTTTTGTAAGCAAACTTCTTTGTTGACTGACTGGATTTTCCCAGTATCCTACCAATTAACTGATGTCTGGCCCCTGCTTCGCAGGCGCCTGATCCTACGTCATCATTCCGTTTCATACTCCACATACGGTTATGCACAGGAATTTGCGTGAATTGACTGATTCTCCTTGTTCTAATAGGACTGAACTATTGGGAGTCTTATGAAGTGTATAGTTTTAGATTCCTGTCCATTTAAAGCAAGAAACCAATAGTTAGTTGCACCAGATGGATATCTACTTAACGTTTAATTGGATATTTGTGACGTTACTTAATACAGAACTTCATTGTAGACGACTGTGTATCATCTGCAGGAAGTGTGAGGTTGCTATTAATGTTGTGTACCTAGTCTTTAATGTACATCTTGAACCACTAGGGACCGAACACACTTTCCTGGTGCACAAGTGAAACTACATTTACATCTCTATACGACTCTTCACCCAGAATAATATGCTGTGGCGCTGCTGCCAAGACATTCCAAGTCCTGTCACAAATTTCGTTTGGTACGCTGTACGGTCGTACATCCAATTTTTAACGTTGGTTTGGTACAGAGTCATACATGTTTTCGAGTCAGGAAATACTGCATCCATCTGCCGATAGGTCCATCTACAGAAATCTATATCCTGTTCCTAATTGAAATGTTTTACAGGGCAGCCCATGTTCAGGGGATAGGGTTAAGACCTGTACTTGTAATTCGTAAAGAGAAAGTGAACTTACTTAGTGATAACGTTTTGTTCACAAGTGCAGTTTGTGTGTCAACTGGCATTCAAGAAGCAAGTTTTTGCTACTATTTCCTTTTTGTTTACTTGAAGGTGACATTTTACATTGACAAAAAGGCGATGTTTGTCGTTATTAGAAGCAGAACGTCATTTTTTAAAATTTGATGCACTTTAATGACTGATCTGACTCTTAAAAGGGGACAGATGAGGAGGAAACTGAGGGCGACGTGTATGCAGAACGGTCTGGCGACAATACGGCACCGCATGTGACAGCACAATAGGAGTAAATGTTCCGCTGCTGTACAAAAATGTCTCTTCTGGATGATTATTTGTGCAAAACACTGGGTGACCAAACAAACTGGATTCAGAATTTCTGGGCAGAGAAACTACAGTGTGTTATATTCGGTGGAGAGTCATCGACTAAAGCATACGTATGTTCTCACTGAACACAAGTGTCCAGCTAACCGGAAACACCAGATGATCATTAAGAGGATCCCAGCAAAAGGATCGAAACGTCGGTTGTGTGTGAAGAAAGTGGAGAGCAACATGAAGCGGCCTAGAAACGTAGAGAAAGGTGCCTTCGATGAAACAGATGTCACTTCACTTGTCCAACAGTAAAGTGTGTTGAGACACGTACATATAAATGGGAAACTTTGTTTAAAGTGGTTTCCGAATATCTCGGAAAGTTCTTGAGCGATTTACTTCAAGTTTTTGCACGATTCTCCAATGAACAGTCAGATGGACAGAAGGTATATATTGTATTGTATGCTAACTGGGGACTTAGAAACGACGGAGAGGCTCCGTCCTCGCCGCAGCCTCAGTGGTCCACAACCCCACGACGACTACCGCAGTCCACTTCACCCCGCCACCTCCCCGTCTCACACCAGACGACTGTAGCCCATATGTTTGCGTGGTAGAGTAATGGTGGTGTACACTTACGTGGAAAACTTGTTTGGGCAGCAATCGCAGACATAGTGTAGCTGAGGCGGAATAAGGGGAACCAGCCCGCATTCGCCGAGGCAAATGGAAAACCGCCTAAAAACTATCCACAGACTGGCCGGTTCACCGGACCTCGACACAAATCCGCCGGGCGGATTCGTGCCGGGCAAAAGAAAAAAAAAAAAAAAAAAAAAAAGATTCAAATAGCTCTGAGCACTATGAGACTTACCTTCTAAGGCCATCAGTCCCCTAGAACTTAGAACTACTTAAACCTAACTAATCGAAGGACATAACACACATCCATGCAGAGGCAGGATTCGAACCTGCAACCGTAGCGCGGTTCCAGACTTAAGCGCCTAGAACCTCTAGGCCACTTCTCCCGGCTCTTGCCAGGCACCAGGTGCTCCTACCCACTCCGGAAAGCCGTGCGTTAGACTGCCCGGCTAACCGGGCGGGCAAGGTATATATTTATTAATATATATAGGGATTTGAAACAGTATTACCACATAGGTGCAGTCGTAGGTAACTCAGATGGTGGACGATAATCCATTGGCAGAATATTAGAAATAATGCGTCTACAAAAGGGATTGCTTACATAACGCCCTAGCGACACATTCTAGAGTACTTTTGAAGTGTGAGGGACTCTTTCCAAACAGTTTTCTTATAATCTCTTCGTGTTGGTGAGGTACAGAAGGGGAGAGATATGCCCAGGTAACCAAGAACAACAGAACGTTATTAATAAGACAGAGAGTACACAATAACGTTTGGTTTTAGATAGTAATTGAAATGTTTTCGAAATGAAGACAACAAAAAGTATCATTCAGATCCAATGACAGTTTCTCGTTAAACAAAAACAGTTGAATGTACAAGCCGAGGATACTGTAGGTTTTCATGATAGGCAAAGTCTCTACATGCAGCACTGGCGAAGACTTTCTGCCCTGACGAATACACTCACAGACTTCCGCTGTCAAGAGTTGAGGTTGGAACTAGCACTGGGTGCCGAGCTGCTGGATGGTGTCCTGATAAGGCCCTCCAGCGGAAGAAGTCTAGGAAGCTGTGTTAGTGTTACGTCACTCGCAGAGGCGAGTTGGCGCCAGCAACAGCAGCGCGGGATATCTGGCAGACGGGGGCGACCACGCACTGCAGCCGCTGCGGTCGAGTTGCAGGGTCCTTGATTGGCGGCAACCCGCAGCACTGTGTTGTGTGGCGCGTGGCTGCCCCTTCAGGCGCCAGCCATAGCCTGCAGTATTAACAGGGGATATTGATCGTATAGGGAGAAGAGAAGCTCAAATGGAGGCAGCTTTGTTTGAATTATGCAGTATCAACACGGAAATGCTGAACAAACTGAACTGCTGCGCACCTGAAGATAGTTGCCAATTGACCTGTGATAGTAGAAAGTAGAATGTAGGAACATACGTATTGCTCTAGTATGGATTAGGTCAGAAAATTAGGTTAACTCCAGTGTACATGGAGGCATCTATACAATCATTCTTCTGATACTCCATACGTTAATGGAAGAGGAAAGACTGCTAAAACATGCCGTGTGTCACACACGTGGCAGCGGCTTGTATGCAATGCATGTGGATTTGGATGCGTACTTACATGCGCATCAGTGCACAGGTTCTCATCCCAGCTCATGACGGTGGATTAGGGTCCGCAGCTGGTGAGATGCTAGAGATGGTGAACTAAACATACTCACGGACATATTCATCCTTCTGAGAATTGTTTACAAGTCACACCGCAAACACTAGGCTGTTTCTTTAGCTGCTGTCACTCGACGCACAATTCTTTTGGAAACTTGTGAATGAAAAGATGTTAAATCCTTTATTCAAACTGCTCCACTTTGCACATAATACGACATACGATTCCTTTGATACAGTCAGCAGAAAACTATACAAATAAAAGCCAGTAAGGAAACACTTGTCATGAGCTTTCGCATCAGTTCTACGCCGCAAAAGAGGATTACCATTGGTCTGTAACGAACATCTTAGATGAAGGACATTTATTCTTTCTAAGTATAACTGATTTGCATCAGTTCTTTTTCTTCTATTGCGTGAATGATGTTTCAGACGCGTTAAAACTGATTCTTTAAATGTTAGTACGACAGAAACATGGCTTGGTTCAAATGGCTCTGAGCACTATGGGACTTAACTTCCGAGGTCATCAGTCCCCTAGAACTTAGAACTACTTAAACCTAACTAACCTAAGGACATCACACACATCCATGCCCGAGGCAGGATTTGAACCTGCAACCGTAGCGGTCGCGCGGTTCCAGACTGTAGCGCCTAGAACCGCTCGGCCACCTCGGCCGTCACAGTAACTTGGTTATGGAAGTGTTTGATAATTTTTTTTGGCGTGAAGGAGACAAAAGAAGTGGTTCTCAGATGTTCTCCTAGTAGCGATGTACGAGTGCGCCCCAACCGTCGACAAAATCACTGGGTGAGGAGCTGGCACGCTGGTACAGACAGAACATTCCCACTTGCAAGGTGTCTCCTCACATGTGGTTCGAGGCATTGAAACCTACACTGTCAAATATCTTTTATCGCCACCTTTAAGTGGGTGTACCTCCCCTGGAACACATTTCCGCCCATGCGTCTATATGACGTTTTCTACTCCTCATTCTCTAAGGAATCGTTTTTTGCGGTTTGTCCCCACTTAACGTAACGTCTTCGCCAGTGAGAGAGATACGTGGTGCGACTGCGCAAGTTTGCACAATGGGACACTCCCCCCCCCCCCCCCCCTTCCCACAGGAGAACGGTTGCGCATGCGTAGAATGCCCACTGTAGCGCTTAACGGCTTTCAGTAGCCAAAACTAAAGGCTGTAATACGATGGAAAATACGATGAGGTGTTTACCAAAATAACAAAAGTTAAACAGCGTCAAGAAATTTACAACTGTACTACATTCTTCTTGCCGTGAAAATCACCGACAGTGGTTTAGATACCTGTCTAATTTGATAACGAAATGCTCAGACACTTGTGTTCCGTGACACCTATCACATAACTCTACCTTTAGTTTAGTTCATATCCGTCCTCACATCACCGACATCTTAGAACTACGACCAACACAACCAGAAAACATTTTGTGCAGACAAAGGAACATCCAGCACTGATCGCATAGATTTCAAACCGTTCTTTCTTTATTATTACTGAATGTCAATTTCAATCACAGAGTGATGCTCTCCAGCGTACTACACATTCCTGTGTGTTCATACAGTTATGCTCAAAATGCAATTTCAAACTTAGTAGGATTCACGCTACCTGCTAATTCTCATGTTTTTCACAACAGACACCTAACTCTGAATTCGTGAATGAACACACAGGACTTAGTCTTACACTGAAGACACTGAAGTGATTTAAATCGATACGCAATCATAATAAAGCAAGAACGGTTTGAACTCTATGCGATCAGTGCTGGGGTTTCCTTTGTTTGCAACACTGGATATGTGGTTGTGGTGCAACAAATTTCCTAGTGGAATTCAATCGCAAGAAAACATTTTTATATGTTTTAAGCAGCAGTGGTCTAGGGGTAGCGTCTTTGATTCATAATCAAAAACGTTTCGGTCCCGGGTACGATCCCCGCCACTGCCTAAATTTTGATAAATAATTAGCACTGACGGCCAAAGACTTCCGGCATATGAAGTCAGCCTCATTCTGCCAACGGTCTTGTCAAAGAGGGCGGAGGAGAGGATAGAGGTTCAGGGCACTCTCTTGTCCTAGGGGTGGGAAATTGCCCCTAAAGGCGGAAGAATCAGCAATGATCAACGACATGAGGATGCAGAAGGCAATGAAAACCACTGCATTAAAGACACGTAACGTGTATCCACAGGACATGTGGCCTGTAGTTGAAGAAGTGTCATGATGATCTCTCCATTGGCAAAAGATTCCGGAATAGTCCCCCATTCGGATCTCCGGGAGGGGACTGCCAAGGGGGAGGTTACCATGAGAGAAAGATTGAATAATCAACGAAAGGATAACGTTCTACGAGTCGGGGCGTGGAATGTCAGAAGCTTGAACGTGGTAGGGAAACTAGAAAATCTGAAAAGGGAAATGCAAAGGCTCAATCTAGATATAGTAGGGGTCAGTGAAGTGAAGTGGAAGGAAGACAAGGATTTCTGGTCAGATGAGTATCGGGTAATATCAACAGCAGCAGAAAATGGTATAACAGGTGTAGGATTCGTTATGAATACGAAGGTACGACAGAGGGTGTGTTACTGTGAACAGTTCAGTGACCGGGTTGTTCAAATCAGAATCGACAGCAAACCAACACCGACAACGATAGTTCAGGTATACATGCCGACGTCACAAGCTGAAGATGAACAGATAGAGAAAGTGTATGAGGATATTGAAAGGGTAATGCAGTATCTAAAGGGGGACGAAAATCTAATAGTCATGGGCGACTGGAATGCAGTTGTAGGGGCAGCGGTAGAAGAAAAGTTTACAGGAGAATATGGGCTTGGGACAAGGAATGAAAGAGGAGAAAGACTAATTGAGTTCTGTAACACGTTTCAGCTAGTAATGGCGAATACCCTGTTCAAGAATCACAAGAGGAGGAGGTATACTTGGAAAAGGCCGGGAGATACGGGAAGATTTCAATTAGATTACATCATGATCAGACAGAGATTCAGAAATCAGATACTGGATTGTAAGGCGTACCCAGGAGCAGATATAGACTCAGATCACAATATAGTAGTGATGAAGAGTAGGCTGAAGTTCAAGACATTAGTCAGGAAGAATCAATACCCAAAGAAGTGGGATACGGAAGTTCTAAGGAATTACGAGATACGTTTGAAGTTCTCTAACGCTATAGATACAGCAATAAGGAATAGCGCAGTACAAAGTACAAACATGTTCCGGGAAAATCAGGAATACAGAAATACAAGTCGTTGAGGAATGAAATATATAGGAAGTGCAGGGAAGCTAAGACGAAACGGCTGCAGGAAAAATGTGAAGACATAGAAAAAGAAATGATTGTCGGAAGGACAGACTCAGCATACAGGAAAGTCAAAACAACCTTTGGTGACATTAAAAGCAACGGTGGTAACACTAAGAGTGCAACGGGAATTCCACTGTTAAATGCAGAGGAGAGAGCAGATAGGTATGAAGAATACATTGAAAGCCTCTATGAGGGTGAAGATTTGTCTGATGTGATAGAAGAAGAAACAGGAGTCGATTTAGAAGAGATAGGGGATCCAGTATTAGAATCGGAATTTAAAAGAGCTTTGGAGGACTTACGGTCAAGTAAGACAGAAGGGATGGATAACATTCCATCAGAATTTCTAAAATCATTAGGGGAAGTGGCAACAAAACGATTATTCACGTTGGTGTGTAGAATATATGAGTCTGGCGACATACCATCTGACTTTCGGAAGAGCATCATCCACACAGTTCCGAAGACGGCAAGAGCTGACAAGTGAGAGAGAATTATCGCACAATCAGCTTAACAGCTCATGCATCGAAGTTGCTTACAAGAATAATATAAAGAAGAATGGAAAAGAAAATTGAGAATGCGCTAGGTGACGATCAGTTTGGCTTTAGGAAAAGTAAAGGCACGAGAGAGGCAATTCTGACGTTACGGCTAATAATGGAAGCAAGGCTAAAGAAAAATCAAGACACGTTCATAGGATTTGTCGACCTGGAAAAAGCGTTCGACAATATAAAATGGTGCAAGCTGTTCGAGATTCTGAAAAAAGTAGGGGTAAGCTATAGGGAGAGACGGGTCATATACAATATGTACAACAACCAAGAGGGAATAATAAGAGTGGATGATCAACAACGAAGTGCTCGTATTAAGAAGGGTGTAAGACAAGGCTGTAACCTTTCGCCCCTACTCTTCAATCTGTACATCGAGGAAGCAATGATGGAAATAAAAGAAAGTTTCAGGAGTGGAATTAAAATACAAGGTGAAAGGATATCAATGATACGTTTCGCTGATGACATTGCTATCCTGAGTGAAAGTGAAGAAGAATTAAATGATCTGCTGAACGGAATGAACAGTCTAATGAGTACACAGTATGGTTGGAGAGAAAATCGGAGAAAGACGAAGGTAATGAGAAGTAGTAGAAATGAGAACAGCGAGAAACTAAACATCAGGATTGATGGTCACGAAGTCAACGAAGTTAAGGAATTCTGCAACCTAGGCAGTAAAATAACCAATGACGGACGGAGCAAGGAAGACATCAAAAGCAGACTCGCTATGGCAAAAAAGGCATTTCTGGCCAAGAGAAGTCTACTAACATCAAATACCGGGCCGCATCAAACCAGTCAGTAGACTAATGAACGAAAAAAAAAAATGCAGCAGTTGCGATTTGATTCTGTCAGATGACTACAAGTACCATCATTGGGTCAACTCTCGGCGTGCAGGTACCCAGAAACAAGTGATGTAACTACTTTCCTTGGCACTTAGACTATCACGTGCCAATATAAAATTGCAACAAATAAACCTATCTAACTTTTCAAAAACAGGAATTTAGGATCAGATTAGATGTTAAATAATTCAAAATTGCTAGAGAATGTTCAGTTATCGAAATAATTATGGATTTTATACATAGTATAGTAAGTGTTATGAAGTCAGTTCTGAAATTATTGTTTGGAGTGTAGCCTTACATGGAATTTAAATATCCATGATGTACTGTTCAGACAAGAATGAACAGACGCTTTTGAAGTGCGACGCTACAGAAAAATGCTGAAGATTTGATAGGTAGTTCAGGTAGCTAACCAAGACATATGTTCAATCAAAGGATTCTGTCGTATGTAACCAAAAAAATACAGGAAGTTGTAGTTAATAACTCAACCAATGTATGCAATGGAGATTCTTCTGACTGGAAATGTATCACTTACGGGGTTCCAACAGGCACAATCTTAGAACAACAAATGTTTCTCATATATGTAAACGACCTTTTGTGTACCTAATATGTAAAAAACAATAATTTCTGAGGATGACAGTAATACTCTAATTAATCCAAACATGCATACATCAACAGAAGGAATGACAAGTAATGTCCTTAAAAGTTATTACTGAGTGGTATTCTCCAGGAAATAACAGCTAGGGTAGAAACTGAAAAATTTTTAGTTGTCCATATTGATGAAAAAGATGGAAAAAGCACATTTTGGAACTATTAAAACAAATCTTGGAGAGAGACCGGTACGTTTACATATTGTCGCTTGGAATAATGTTCTGCGGTAACTCATCCTTAAGAAAGAAACTGTTTTGCTCTAAATCGTACTGTGAGAATAACATATAGTGCCCTTCCACGATCATCTTGTAGATATCTGTCTAAGGGTTTCAGCATTGTGATTACTGCTTCACAGTATTTTTATTCCCTCATGAACTTTGTCGTAAGTAATCCGCAGCAGTTCAAAAGGAGCAATGACGAACACAATTACAATCCCAGAAGAAAAAATGACACTCGACGCACATTAAGGCTGTCTCTCTCACTAAAAGGCGGTGCACAATGGTGCAACCAAAATGTTCGGTCACTTACTCAACCGTGTAAAAGTTAAGCTTGAAAACAAGTTGAAAAAATTTCTCCTTGATAACTCATTTTGTTCCGTAGATAAATTTCCATATTCATAATCTGTGAATGGTGGCGGGTGATAACTCATTTTGTTCCGTAGATAAATTTCCATATTCATAATCTGTGAATGGTGGCGGGTAGTAATCACTAACGGTCCTCTGTATTTAAAGAAATTCTTGTAACTAGTTACCACGTAGCCATATTTATAAATGAACGAGTAATGTGAAAATGAAATACGCTTTCCGCCTCATTAAGATTAATTCTAATAATGGTACATATAACTGCCAGTAAATAATTGAATCAAGCCGAGGAGAAGATGTACATATAGTACATCCTGATTTATAAAAGGAAAAGTTTAATATGATATTTCCTAAGGCATAAAGGAATATTTTGTTAATGGAGATAGACGTGCATGCGTGTGTGGAGGAGGGGGGGGGGGGCGGATGGGGAGGAGGGTAGTCGGAAGTCAAATTAAAAAAAAAAAAAAAAATGTGTGTGAAATCTTATGGGACTTCAATGCTAAGGTCATCAGTCCCTAAGCTTACACACTACTTAACTCAAATCATCCTAAGGACAAACACACACACGCACGCCCGAGGGAGGACTCGAACCTCCGCCGGGACCAGCCGCACAGTCCATGACTGCAGAGCCTCAGACCGCTCTCCTAATGCCGCGCGGCTCGGGAGTCGAGGGTAAAAAAGAGGGAGAGCAAGAGAGGAATACAGTAAGCAGATTCAGAAGCACGTCGGTTGCATTAGGTACTCGGAGATGAGGTATGTGCGGGATAGAGTATCATGGAGAGCTGCATCAAACAAATCTTCAAACTGAAGACCACAGGTATATAAATACTAACACTATCATCTTTAGTTGATGTTTCTCCAACACCTTTATTACCTTTCCATTCAACACAATCTCATATTCTTTACAATAGGGCAAATAATGTAAATTTTTGGGGTATTTTTTGTCACCTGTTTTTATGTCAGTAAGCCATTAACCTAATTCTCGAAAACAAAAACTGCAGTGCTGCACCGAGCTAGCCGGCAGCGGTGGCCGAGCTGTTCTAGGCGCTTCTGTCTGGAACCGCGTGACTGCTACGGTCGCAGGTTCGAATCCTGCCTCGGGCACGGATGTGTGTGATGTCCTTAGGTTAGTTAGGTTTAAGTAGTTCTAAGTCCTAGGGGACTGATGACCACAGATGTTAAGTCCCATAGTGCTCAGAGACATTTGAAACATTTCTTGCAGCGAGCTGCGACTGTATTGTAATTTTCGAAGATGCGAGCACCGGGAGGTGTGTTTTCCTGAGCTCGCCCAGTCAATTATGTAACTGGAAAACAAACCTTTCACTACTTTAAGTACGGTGCTTTATTTGCTGTAATTGACAAAGAACGAATTAGCTTCCCTGTATTTATTTCAGGAAGAATAAATAAAAAGTTTCAAGTTTGGTAATGAGATTGTTGTTCTGTCACAAGCCGTAGAGGACTGGGAAGAACAGCTCAACGGTATGTATAGTGTCTTCAGAACAGCTCATGAGCTGAAGATGAGTAATGTAATGTAGTGGAATTAAATGAGGCAACGGTGGAACTGGAGTAGGAAATGAGACAGTAGAGGAGGAAGTAGATGAATATTTTCCATTAGGGAAAATAAATTACTGACGCGGCGGAAATCGATAACATCAAAAGTAGACGGGCAATAGCAAGAAAAGCATTACTACGAAAAATATAATTGGTTATAACACCAAATGTAAATTTTGTGTTAGGCAGTAGTAACCTTATACTGAAGCGAAACATGAACAACAAGTTAATTTTAATAATCAACAGCCTCAGTTACACCGTTTATCTAGAATGTACCTAGGTTTCAGTCGGGATAACCCAACCTTCTTCACAATAACAGTAACTACCGTTTGTCCATAGTGGACATCGTCAAGCTGAAACTACAAATCCAGAAATTATCTTCAAACTATAAAACATATCTGAAACTGCCTCGGCCCCACTTCGCGACCGCGCTGCGGCAGCCACGAGTAGCGTCTTGAGGCCTGCCTTGGCGGACACAATACCTTGCGCCTGCTCATAAACTGTATGATAGTTACTTGTTGGGACTGGACACGAACTTAACTCCTGACCTTTCCGGTCAACACACTCAAAATAAGCGAGCAATGTTCGCCAATTCACACTTTAGCTTTGAGCATAATTGACCTCTGTCGGTCAATAATTTTAAGAGTGTTGACTGAAGCGATGTTCGCCAAGTCACACTTTAGCTTTAAACATAATTCCGCTGTCATTCCCCAAGTTCAATGGCAGTGGTCACCAGGCCCGAATTATGATGGCAGTGGTCCACACACTGTTTTTACAGTATATGTGCGGATCACCTCTGTGAAGACAAATTGAGTGCCCCACTGCCGCCACATTATCCCTACTTCAGTGTTTCCTGGAAGTCATAACCATAACTTCGTTAAGAAGCTGAACCAGGCACGTGCATCAGTTCTTGACTTGATTCTAGACCACTTCAGGTCACATACACTAATCTTGAATAATGACCATCTACTTTATTTGGCCGGTATTGCCGGATGCTACAGATTATATATATATATATACTTGTTCAGTCATGACCATTTGTGTGGCATGTCAATAGGATGTTCATGCGTTGTAACCATAGCTGCGCAAGTTCTTAACAATCACGTCTTAAAAAGTTCTAGACCTAGTCATAATAATGACGATGTTGGCTTTATATTATCCTTCCCACTACTTCCACTCTTTTTAGGTGACTGAACTTCGTGCTTAAGCACAAAATTTTCCTAGACAGGCCATACATGATGTCTTCCTCATATCATGACCAACGAATACTTTATAAATGTTAAGACAGTCGATCTAAATACGTTCTACGCTGGATAAAGTATACGCCCTTTCCTCAGATATACCTTTTATCTCACTTTACTAGTAAATTCAAGGTCAGGAGTTAAGTTCGCGTCTTGTCCCAACAAGTAACTATCACACACTTTATGAGCAGGCGCAAGGTATTGTTTCCCCCTGGGCGCGCCTCACGACGCTACTCGTGGCTGCCGCATCGCGGTCGCGAAGTGGGGCCGAGGCAGTTTCAGACAAGTTTTATAGTCTGGCGATCATTTATGGATTTCTAGTTTTAGCTTGACGATGTCCGCTATGGACAAACGGTAGTTACGGTTATTCTGAAGAAGGTTGGGTTATGCCAACAGAAACGTAGGTACATTCTAGATAAACGGTGCAACAGAGGCTGTTAATGATTAAAATTAAAATTAACATTTATACAGTTGCTGACAGGGCCGCGAAATATTGGAAATATTTTAAAACGACAAGTCGTTCAGATAAACTTTCGAAAGGTGGTTAAACTGGAGAATGTTGGAGATTTGATGGGTGTATCGAATAATATTGGTGAAAAAGTCGTTGGCATAGCTTGACTAGAAGACGGGATCAGTTGTTAGGACGCATCCTGAGTCATTAAGGATCGTCAGTTTTTTAGTTCAAATGGCTCTGAGCACTATGGGACTTAACAGATGACGTCATCAGTCCCCTAGAATTTAGAACTACTTAAACCTAACTAACCTAAGGACAACACACATATCCATGCCCGAGGCAGGATTGGAACCTGAGATCGGAGCGGTCGCGCGATTGCAGACTGAAGCGCCTAGAACCACTCGGCCACTCTGGCCGGCTTCAGTTTTTTAATGGGAGGGGGGGGGGGGGGATGTGGGAACACTATAGAGGGAATCTGGGCCGACTTTTTAAAATAAGAGTTTCTGAGCTTGTTGTAGTGTCAACTGCTCTTGTTTTTTTTTTTTATATTACACAATTTCAAGCACCTGCCTTCTTATCTCGATCCGTCTATTCCTTCGTCTTAACTTTCCACAAACGTATGTGACTCCTATCAATGAACTACGTTAAGCTCTGTTGAGTATCAAACTTTTTAGAATTCCCTATACTGAACAAACAGCTGGCCCTTCCTCTCCTTCTTCTAATATTTCGGCTGTATAACGTTCAGCCATCTTCAGAGTGAGCCGCAAGACTGCCGCTCCAGTGCTCGCTTCGTCCCTTTATACTGTTGTACCGCGCGACTGCGCATGCGGCCACAGATGCAAATGCGCCAGAGACGTTGGTCGGCGAGTTGTATCTATGACTCCGCAGTTGATCTGTGTTGGCATATCGATATAGCATTGTGAGCTGCACCGTGACGACGTCATTGCGAGTTTATTACAGCAAGTGCCGGATTCCATGAATGATCAAGATTGAAACCACTACCTCTATTAATTAAATTCGTCGTCAAGCGAATTTCAATTGCCTCCTTCACTATCGAGTCGCAAAAGGATGATGTAGTTGCCAAAATTTCGACGTTGTCATACAACATACTGCGACCATTATCAATACAGTGCTCTGGCACTGCCGACTTGTTAGCTTGTAAAAGTCGTATGTACCTCCGGTGTTCTGTACATCTTTCTTGGACAGTACGAGTTGTTTGTCCGATGTAAGAAAGGCCACATTCACATGGAATTTTGTAAACTCCAGATTTTCGGAGAGGCAAATCATCTTTGACGAAGCCCACGAGTGCAGCTGTCTTAGGTTGAGTACGAAAAATCACTTTTGCTTTGTGTCTGCCGAGAATGCGTCCTATTTTTGATGAGAGGCTACCCACATATCGAAGGGAGCACTGGAGCGGCAGTCTTTCGACTCACTCTCAAGATGGCTGAACGTTATACAGCCGAAATATTAGAAGAAGAAGGAGATTTCTTGAGGCTGCACACCAGAAACTTAATGGAACTGTAGAGGGAGATCGAGAGAGGAGGAAAATAAGCAGATTGAAGTGGATGTGAGCTGCTGTAGCTACCTGGAGACCAAGAGCCTTGCACAAGACGGAGTAGCGTGGAGAGGTTCATGAAACCAATCTCTGGGTTCACGGCTCTAGCAACGTCATCCACTTAGGGCTCTTGGTTCTGGTTGTGCGCCATATGAAAAATGAGTTGTCGTCCATACTGGTGTTGTGAGGTTATTTGAGTGCTGCATTCCATTAACTGTGAATAGCTGTCATGCTGAAGAGAACTTATTTGTGCCGACATATTCTGTAACTTGCAGGTGTTCGACTTTGAGCTGTCCCCGGAAGACATGGACGCCCTGGAGCAACTGGATAAGGGACAGGCGGCGCGCGAAGTCGGAGCCTTCGTTCCAGAGTAAGGCCTAAACTCAGTTTACTTCACATCACGCCACTTTCAGGAAATTAGAATTTTATTTAGTTTTTGTTGTTGTTGTGGTCTTCAGTCCTGAGAATGGTTTGATGCAGCTCTCCATGCTAATCTTTTTTTAGTAGTTAAGTTAAATCTTAGATTACTTTTTTCTGCTCGAAGTCTACTAGCATTTTGTCCTACTGACAAAATTGTCACGATACGTTTACTTCCTTACGAACTTTGTTGTCAGTAATAATAGCAACTGAAACCCTTGTAAACATAACACCAGGTGGATGAATGACTCGTGGTTTCCATCACACGGCCTCAGGGTGGCACAGCAAGGAGTGAAGCATTAGAGCCATAAAATCTTTCACAAACAACCTGGCGTTATGAAGAACCTAATCCATACGTAATACAAAAATGGATGTATCTTTCACACTTTCCACTTAACCAGTAGATCAGTTCCAACCAAACGTGGCAAAATCACATAACGTCTGTAAAGAACCACTATGTGGGTAACAACAACCGCCGGCCGCGGTATTCTCGCGGTTAAGGCGCTCAGTCCGGTCGCAGGTTAGAATCCTCCCTCGGGAATGGCTGTGTGTGATGTCCTTAGGTCAGTTAGGTTTAAGTAGTTCTAAGTTCTAGGGACTGATGACCACAGATGTTAGGTCCCATTGTGCTCAGAGCCATTTGAACCATTTTTTAACAACAACCTCCGTCCTAAAGAGTTGGGGATAGGGTGGAAAAGGAGCGTAGCTCAAGAAGCGCAAATAGACCGTATTGATCAAGTTTTTGAAAATGGCAGCGCTTAGTACCTTGCAACGAACTTTACTCGTCGTTTCAAATTCGTAAGAGAATTTTTCTCGTTGACAGACACTGCAAAATGATGAAAGGAAGTAAATTTGTCTATCGCTATTAAAACTGCCTCATCAGCCATGATTCTTAATAACTTCTGCATTCGCGACACATTTTTCAGACAATATTCACATATGTCACTGAATGTACCTACGAAAGTACACTGGTGTGCAAAATTAATAAGATGGACTTAGAGGGGCGCGGTGGAGATGGATAGAGAGAGAGGAAGGAGCAGATGGAGTAACAGAAGATTGGAACAAAAGCAGTACTTACCCAGGCAATGCCATGTACTCCACTACTAGGTAAAGAAACTGACTTCAAATAGAAACCTATTTGGATACCTTGCAGCATACAATAGCACCAGTGCTCTCCCATTTTCGTCGCATACAGAAATCATTGCGGCTGTAGTATACAGTTCGCAGGCATTATCTTGTCGCTGCTCGAGTCTTGCGTATGGTCACATTTGATACTGTAGAGCAGACCTTGCGCGACCTCTTCTCCTGAAGACAGGTCCGCGGTGTTCGGAAGTATTATTTTGGTAGTGCGAAGATAGTACGTTCCGTTTGGTAATAAAAAAGGAATCGAATACAGATAAAGAAAGCAATTAATTTCACAAAAATCCCTAACGCTTACACTACTGTTCAACTCAGCCCCCTTAATTTTCCACGCATTTCTCACAGCGTCGTGTAAGTTTACGTATTCCTTCGCCACCTAATGTTACTGCCTATGGTTTGTGGTAACATGTTCTTTTGTCTCTTCATCGTTGCTGAAGCGCTCATCACCAAGGAACGACTTCAGATGGTGAAAGAGAAGAAAATCGCTAGGATCCAGATCGAGACTGAATGAAAGATAGCCAAAAAGTCCGAGCCAAAGGTCTGAAGGAGATGTTTTCTCACATCCTCAGTGTGTGCTCGGGAGTTGCCGCGAACGACAGCCACCTCTTTTGAGAGCATTCCTCTCCGCTTATTCTGTATTGCGCGGCGCAATTTTCTAAGCGTCGCGCAAGAAACGTGCTTATTTATTGTTTCATTTTGTGATAAAAACTCAGTCAGTAATATACTCTGTCTGTCCCAAAACACTATGCACAGGATTTGTCGGGTTGTCAAAACTTGCTACCCTCACTGACCGCAAATGTAACAAACAGTAGGTGGCTGACACTTGTCGAAGAACGTCGGTGGAGCAGCAAGGCAGCATAAAGTTCTTTGAGTGTTCCATCGATGGTGGCCGAGAATTCATAGAATTCGTTCCGACCTCCGGGAGACGGGATCCTGTCCGCTCCTACCACTCAGTGAAGACTGCGCGCGAGCTTTTGGCTACCAAATGCATCACAGTCCTGGATCTCTCATTGTATTCACCGGATTTAGCTCCAGACAACTTCTTGCTATTTCCTAAATGGAATCTGGCAGAGGACGAACAGAATTACGATGGAACTGAGGAGATTCAAGGAAAATTGTACTGGAGTACTAAACACAAATCCAAGTAAGAACTGTAGTATCTGTGTGAAAACAATTTTAAAACGATTTTAACTGTGTGTCGGGGTGCAATGAAGGAGCCTCTCGGAAGATTTCGACAGCAAGATGCAAACGAGAACCGCAATCGGGCGCACCACGGGCAACGTTGACTTATCAGCGGCTAATCCTTCAACAACCAGAACGGACTTCCGAGAAAATGAAGACCAATAAGACCCTACCCAACGGGTCTTTTCTAAGGCCACGCGATGATGTCGATAAACATTGAAGGAATATCGAGAGACAAAGAAGTTTTATTATCTGGCTTGTGTAATGATTATCAATGTGACTTCCTCCTGATTCGAGAAACTCATCGGGGCAGTACAAGACCCACACCTAAAATAGATGGAATGAAGATGATCTTGGAGAGACCACATGAACGGCACGGTAGTGTCATCTTCGCCAGGCCAGCAATTAGTCACTTCTGCACCACTGAGAGGCAAGACATTGAGATATTAAGGTGGGAAATCGACCTGAGAAACCCCCATAAAGATGTAAAAGAAGAACTGGCGCCTGATGGAGACCTAACATACACAGTCTGGAGAACCCTAAACCGCATGAGGGTAGAAGTGCCAAAGTGCAAGACAAACCTGCAGCAATGGGGTTTCCTAAAAGTGAATGAGAACACCCCCTGTCTGTGTGGTTCTGTCAAGGATCCTCACCTGCTTCTCTGTCCATATTTAGACCAGCCCTGCACAGTAAATGAGTTATGGGAGGCAAATGCAAGGCCATATTGCGTGCTGATTTTTGGAAGTCTGAAGTAAGTATAGTTCCGGAGACGGAAACTAAGTATGTACTGTGTGTCGATTCAGGGGCAGGATATTTGTAACAAATACAGTGATTTTGTGAACATAATCCACGACATTTTTCATAGCCGCAGTATTAATGGAACTGGGACGCGCTATGTACATAGATATTCGAATGTGACTGTGACCAGCACGAGAAAGCATGGGAAAATCAAGCCAGGCATACACATCATAAAGGCTCTGGTCGATCACATCTGACCGTCTCATGGGAGGTTCGCCGTATGGAGCACCGCGCACATGCGTCTGGCGTCCTGGAAATAAGTGACGCTCTCCCTGTAGCGCTCCGTGTGATCCTGCATCATCGGTCGGAGACCAGCAGCACCTGTACTAAGAAATTACCGTCTTGCACGCAAGTTGCCGTTAATGCCACAACACAAACGGCTGCTTTTGGAGTGTTGCTGTGACTGGGAAGCGTAGACTGTTTCTGAAAGGCGTCGCATTGTGTTTGGCGATAAACTGTCGTCCTACACTATTACCGATCACCATCGTCACTAAGTATGGCAGCGACTTGAGGATAGGTTCGATTCGTCCAGTGTTTTGGAAAGGCCACACGGTGTTACTCCAACGAGATACGCTGGCCCTGCGGCGACCTCGTGACGTCACACTAGCGGTCTTCTCCGCCACACTTCGGCAACGCTCTGCTGCTTATAGGACCCACGGGAAATCAAGATTTAATTGATAAGAGTAGACTCTACAGAAATTAATTTTGCCTTGTGTCACCAAGAACTTGAATGCATTTAAACGAGCAGTCAGTAATTATTAAACTCGTCTGAAATAGTTACTCGCTCTCCACAGGACACGGCTGCTGGCACTTGTAAAACCTGCAGTGTTACGTGCTTTGACGTAAGCTCCGCGGCCTGACTTTCTTGTGGGCAGCCGTCGGTAAGATTTCACGTCATGGCTCGTAGTGATTGAGTGAACTGTCACAGCACAATGGTCCGTCACGAACAGCTTGCGTCTTCATGCGTTGCCTCTTTTGGTGAGAAACGTTTTGAACAGTACAAAGCCCGTTCACGTATCCATACTCCGCAAGCCACCTGACGGTGTGTGGCGGAGGGTACCTTGATTACCTCTATTGGTTCTCCCTTCTATTCCAGTCCCGTATTGTTCGTGGAAAGAAGGATTGTCGGTATGCCCCTGTGTGGGCTCTAATCTCTCTGATTTTATCCTAATGGTCTCTTCGCGAGATATACGTAAGAGGGAGCAATATACTGCTTGACTCCTCGGTGAAGGTATGTTCTCGAAACTTCAACAAAAGCCCGTACCGAGCTACTGAGCGTCTCTCCTGCAGTCTTCCACTGGAGTTTATCTATCAACTCCGTGACGCTTTCGCGATTACTGAATGATCCTGTAACGAAGCGCGCTGCTCTCTGTTGGATCTTCTCTATCAACCCTATCTGGTGCGGATACCACACTGCTGAGCAGTATTCAAGCAGTGGGCGAACAAGCGTACTATAACCTACTTCCTTTGTTTTCGGATTGCACTTCCTTAGGATTCTTCCAATGAATCTCAGTCTGGCATCTGGTTTACCGACGATAAACTTTATATGACCATTCCATTTTAAATCACAGCTAATGCGCACTCCCAGATAATTTATGTAATTAACTGCTTCCAGCTGCTGACCTGCTATATTGTAGCTAAATGATAAGGGATCTTTCTTTCTATGTATTCGCAGCAGATTACACTTGCCCACATTGAGATTCAATTGCCATTCCCTGCACCATGCGTCAATTCGCTGCAGATCCTCCTGCATTGCAATTTTCCACTGTTACAAGCTCTCGTGCAGCACGTTTCTCTACGAGCCTGAGGTAGCCGCGCGCCCAGCGAGACCCTCCACCCTGTCCCCGGCACAGCACCGCAAATCAACTGTGTCCGTGGTTGCGACACTTGTGGGCCATCTCACCTCAGGAGAGAACACGACCGTTTTCAGTGCGCGCATCGACGCCGAATTGGAGCGACGAACACTCATAAGACTGTCAAGTGCCTTCTAAATTATTTTGTAATCACCGAAATAAAATCAGACAGCCTCTCAAACGGTGAGGTTTCAGATCGGTCCCTCCTCCTGTTCCACGTATTTCACTATTTTAGTCAGACATTTGTAATTTCTCCACCCTCCTCCCCTCGCCTCCTACCTGGTTCCAGCTATTGTCCATAATAAGCAAAGTCTTGTATGAAAAATTTGGGAGGAACGAAGGTTACAATAAACTTTCTAGTTTACTTAGCTTCCCGAGTAAAGTTGCTCCAGTTCTTCTCGTCTACATGTCTGATTCTTGAAGGTGAAATTCTCACATTTTAGGTACTCATGGTTGAATTGATCTAAATAAATTTGAAGATTGTTGTTGCACAATTTTTGTTGTTACATTAATATACTTTGTCACATTTTGGTATATCATAGTCCTCTGAATTCTCACATTACCAAAGTCGAAAGTACATTGTTCCCCCATAATACAAAAATCGGTCCGATCACTTCAGAGGCATGCTTACTACTATCTCACTCAGCGGAAATAATATTCCAAACTATTTACAAGCTTTCTTGCCATATGAATTTGTATTAGTTTCGATTATTCTTTCATAAAAGAATCGAGAAGTAAACATAGAGAACAGTACTAGACTGCGTAATTAATAATAGAAATTTTCTGTGTGCCAAATAATTCTTAATTTCGAATGTTTCTAAGAAAATAATTTTAACTGTACATTCAGAGCTAGTGCTTATGGACTGTAACAGAAAATAAAGTAATTCCTTTTCATAAGCCTTAGCTTGGAATATTACATATTGTGTACAAAATTCTATGAAAGCTTTCAGAAAAGCAGCTAATACTGTTGAGGAAAAGTAATGCTAGGGGAGGATGACCTGTTACTTATTCCTTTTGGGTACATTTGACGCTACAGAATGGACAAGACTCAATTCTTGTTTTGTGTAGTAGCTGTCATAATTTGTGCCACCCTCTCTGCAAGTCTTTTGTACCTTTCGATATAATGATGCGCGTAACTGATCTGTAGTTCTTGAACCTTTCTGATCCATCTTGCAGATACATTATCCCATCACGTAAATACCTGAGTAAAGTGCCATATACGCGGTATATCATAATTAACAGCGACAACTGGTGCATATGAAAATATAAGATAACGTAAGGAAAAAGTTTCCAGTGCGCCAACGAGCCTTTTGCGACATACGAGGGGTGCTCAGTAGGCAATGCAACCCTTTTTTTCTAAAACCAGGTCGGTTTTATCTGGATTCCACAATGCCATACCATTCCCCACTCGTTTGGCTACAAAACCCTATTTTTAACGCAATCTCCGTCGAATCCGATGGCCTGGCGCTACCTCACTGGGCTGGCCTATACACCCACAGGGTAACACTCCACTGATCGACGTCTGAGCCAGCGTTGCGCTGCATCAGTAGCGCCCCCGTCGTCCACGTGCTGGTTCCTGCAGAGCGCCTCCTTTGTTGGGACAAACGGGTGGAGGTCAGAAGGTGCGAGGTCCGGGATGTACGGTGGCTGAGGGGCGACAGCCCGATGAAGTTTCGTGAGTTCCTCTCGGGTGAGCAGGCTCGGCGAGACCTTGCGTTGTCATGGAGAAGTTCGCTTGCATTTTGGTGGCATAGAACACGCTTATGTCCTTTCTTCAATTTCGTGAGGGCAGTACTTTAAAAAATGGCTCAAATGGCTCTGCGCACTATCAGACTTAACTTCTAAGGTCATCAGTCCTCTAGAACGTAGAAATAATTAAACCTAACTAACATAAGGACATCACACACATCCTGACTGTGGTGCCTAGAACCGCTCGGCCAGGTAGTACTTCACAGTTGAGACTTGATTGTTGAATCATGAGGGAGGACATCAAACAGAATAGCCCTGTCACAGTCCAAGGCTTACCAGCTGAGCGTACGCCTTTGAACTTTTTCTTCGGAGGAGAGGGGATGGGGCGCCGTTTTGTCTGACGTTCGAAGTGATGATACCATGTTACATCGCCTGTGACGATTTTCGGCAAATAACAGTCACGGTCAGTCTCGTAACGCGCAAGAAATTCGGCACAGCTGGTCCTTCGTTGTTCTACACAGTCTTTTGTTAGACGGCGTCCATCACCGCGAACGAGGGTGTCTGCACGTTCCAGTATTGTAGGAATCACAGCCGTGCGCGACCGACCGCCACCTGGGAGGCTGGACGGGCTTGCGCAATGGTGTTGGGATAATGACAGACGCCTCACCCGACGACTCGCCGTGCTTTTGTTCACTGCCTTGTTTCCGCGGACACTCTGCAAGCGCCTAACAATATCTGCGATACTCTGGTTTTCTGCCAAACGAAACTCAGCGACAGCTCTCTGCTTGGACCGCACCTCCGTTACAGACGCCATTTTGAAGGATACGTATAGCGCTGCCACCTACCGTAACTTCAGGGAACTATCGGGGACGAAGAGAGAGTATTCCACGATTTCCCACAACAAATCCTGCATTTCTTCTTCAACCGAAATGGGCCGAGAAACAAAATGTGTTGCGTTAGCTACTGACCGCTCCTCTCAATTGTGAAAGTGTGGTTACGAGCCAACAATGACTCCAGTGTCAAATATTGTCACGCTTATCACAAATGAGCTGGAATGTTAAGTCTAAGATCAAGTCACCCCCCCCCCATCTAGCTGGGCTCAAGTTACCTCCATTGCCCATGGATGGAGAATGTGGCAGATGCACGCTGCGTCAGCTCCACAATTAATTAACGACATGAGGCGGTGTCTCACGCGCCAGTGTGATCCGGGATGGGCACCTAGAGGATGGTCTGCACCTGGGCATCCAACATCACCTGAACGCTACCTCTGGACTTTTTTCCTTGTGTCCATCTCAAAACAGAAGTGTACAACACTCCCGGTGATACACATGGGGAACTGGAGCAACGAGTACACTTGCAGAGTAAAGATGTAAACTGTTTGCTCAGGATGTCCTCCCTCCTCCCAATTGGTAACTACTTTTAATCTAGTTTCTTGTATTTCATATTTTTCGATCTTTAATTACAGCATGGCAAATCATCCAGAATGGGCGTTCAATGAGCGCTACTAGTTGAGAGTCAAGAAGAAGACGGACAAACACGCACGGACATCTCCCTTCAGAAACTGCTGAACCGCCCTGAGGAAAAGAATGCAGTGAGGAAATTACTCTGGATCTCAAATTGCAAATACAACAAAAATTAAAGAAAAACAGACGCTGTTTCTGCTTCGCATAAATAAAGGAATTTTTTAGCACGTGCTCCTTTTTCTCAATTTCCTAAATATTTCAGTTTTTTCAACTTTTGCTTCAAACATCTGGGAACATGCCTATCAAATGTATGCCTAAGACACAGACATTACTATTACTATACAGAGAAGGGCAGAGTGGAAAACGATTTTGAAAAGGCTGTAGAATAATAAGGTTTTCCTAATTGTATATTGACTGCATTTAATCGCGCAGAAAAGGATATAAACAACTTAAATAAACGTTACTAGTCGCCATTTTTGTGTTTTCTGTCGTTTACTGTATTCTGGGTTCTTGAAACTAAACTGAAGACTATTTTCAGGTTCCATACGCGTTCCAATTATTTTTATTTCTGAATCAGCTTCAGTAGTCTCTAATACTTGTTCGTTTTCCTATACCAATAAAATAACTGCATCATATAATAATCACAAATTTTTTACAACATTATAGGTATTTGTTATTTACTTGTTGTTACGTGGTTTGGAGCATAAATTTCCTGAGGCTAAATTGCTATTTGTTTCTATTCACGTTCTTTGATCTTATTAGTTCATATTTTCCATCCTGGAGATGCACTCAGCTTTCCTATGTACCTAGGTTCTCCCATTTACGGCGTTTTACGAACACATTTCAATTAGAAATCGCTTCCACTGTTGGTTGTATTTAGATGTGTCTCAAATCAAATGGTTCAAATGGCTCCAAGCATTATAGGACTTAACATCTGATGTCATCAGTACCCTAGACATAGAACTACACTGCTGGCCATTAAAATTGCTACACCACGAAGATGACGCGCTACATACGCGAATTTTAACCGAAAGAAAGAAGATGCTGTGATATGCAAATGATTAGCGTTTCAGAGCATTCACACAACGTTGGTGCCGATGGCGACACCTAAACCGTGCTCACATGAGGAAAGTTTCCAAAGTTGTTGTGATGCCTCGTGTAAGGAGGAGAATTGCGTACCATCACGTTTCCGGCTTTGATAAAGGTCGGATTGTAGCCTATCGGAATTACGGTTTATCGTATCGTGACGCTGCTCCTCGCGTTGGTCGAAATCCAGTGACTGTTAGCACAATATGGAATCGGTGGGTTTAGGACGGTAACACGGAACTCCGTGCTGGATACCAACGGCCTCGTATCACTAGCAGTCGAGATGACAGGCATCTTATCCGCATGGCTGTAACGGATAGTGCAGCCACTTCTCGATCCCTGAGTCAACAGAGGGGGCGTTTGTAAGACAACAACCATCTCCACGAACAGTTCGACGACGTTTGCAGCAGCATGGACTATCAGCTCGGAGACCGTGGCTGCGGTTAACCTTGACGCTGCATCACAGACAGGAGCGCCTGCGATGGTGTACTCAACGACGAACCTGGGTGCACGAATGGCAAAACGTCATTTTTTCGGATGAGTCCAGGTTCTGTTTACAGCATCATGATGGTCGCACCCGTGTTTGGCGACATCGCGGTGAACGCACATTGGAAGCGTGTATTCGTCATCGCCATACTGGCGTATCACCCGGCGTGATGGTATGGGACGCCATTGGTTACACGTCTCGGTCACCTCTTGTTCGGATTGACGGCAATTTGAACAGTGGATGTTACATTTCAGATGTGTTACGACCTTCATTGGATTCCTGCGAAACCCTACATTTCAGCAGGATAATGCACGACCGCATGTTGCAGGTCCTGTACGGGCCTTTCTGGATACAGAAAATGTTCGACTGCTGCCCTGGCCAGCACATTCTCCAGATCTCTCACCAATTGAAAACGTCTGGTCAATGGTGTCCGAGCAACTGGGTCGTCACAATACGCCAGTCACTACTCTTGATGAACTGTGGTATCGTGTTGAACCTGCAAGGGCAGCTGTACCTGTACACGCCATCCAAGCTCTGTTTGACTCAATGCCCAGGCGTATCAAGGCCGTTATTACGGCCAGAGGTGGTTGTTCTGGGTACTGATTTCTCAGGATCTATGCTCCCAAATGGGGTGAAAATTTAATCATATGTCAGTTCTAGTATAATATATTTGTCCAATGAATTCCCTGTTTATTATGTGCATTTCTTATTGGTGTAGCAGTTTTAATGGACAGTAGTCTACGTAAACCTCGCTAACCTAAGGACATCACACACGTCCATGCCCGAGGTAGGATTCGAACCTAAGACCGTAGCAACAGCACGGTTCCGGACTGACGCGCCTAGAACCGCTCGGCCAGAGAGGCCGGCTCGGATCTGTTTACTGTACGTAGTGCTGCTAGCTGTCCGTCTCTATTTTTCGTGCTTCTTTGCATTTCGATGTCTCTATGTAGCTTAATTCTCTTTTGTTTGCCGTTTGTGTGCAGTGAACAACGGGCTAGATTCAAATCGGAATAAAACGTTCGCCAAGTACTCCCCCACTCTTTACTTTGCGAGTACGGCGTGCGCTTAATGTCGACGAGGACACTTTATGAATATGTTTTGAGTGGTGCCAGCGTAGTGGAGTGCTGCAAACAAAAGTGAAAATGTGGAATGTGGAGTGAGGGTGCTGTCTTCTAAATTCCGTGACGACATTGTGGTGAGGATGACCTCAGATGACTAAGTGATTTAATTTGTAAGTAAAGTCCTGTTCTCTCTTTGAATTTGTTTAAGTTTAGAAATTTTAGCCGCATACTTCCTTTTCAGACCTTTATTGTCCCCTCCCTTTGCGTGCACAGAATATTTTTACTATCACATTTTACACCAGATGATGTAAATTTAAGGTTTTCGAAATCAGTCGTGTTCGCAAAACTAAATTTTGTGGATTAAGCAAATGTCCAGCGATTTATTCATTTTACAAAAAAAACATGAAGACGTAATTCAGTTAAAAAATGTTCACCTGAATCTGCTATTACTATCAAGGCAATGATATGACAAGTATAAAGTAGCTACATTTGCAAACTGTAAGACATATGTCATTTTCTTCCTGTAAAAGATCGGTTTTATAGCTTTAACAATTACCTCTATTCCTTTCTCCAGTTCATCTATGTGATGGTACACGAGGATTTTAATTTTACGTCTTATCTCTTCCATAACACTGTTGTTAAAGCTTTCCAAATCTTTCTGTGCGTATGTCGGCAACTCTTCTGCTCCATATTCTTGCGAGATTCCTATACAACACATGAAGTTTACCACTTTTGCAAACCAGTGCTCCATTCTTTCTAAGCCAATCCACATACTAATGGAGCTTAATAAACAGTTCTTTCATGTATTCTTTAATGCAGTACACGTTACCGATACCATTAACTTTGGCCAGTACCCCAACAAGTGAGTAGCCTTCATTGCTGTTTACTATAAAAATTGATCTTTCAAACTCTGCAGTAGTACCTAGGTTTCTACGTACACTGTCTTTAAAGTAATATGTGAATAATCCTGCTTGTACACCTGCGATATTTTTTTTCTTTTTTCCAACAGCAGTTCGTATTCTTCCTTCATGGCACTTGTTTTCGCAGTACGTCACAGCGTTTCCATGTTTTGGACGTCAGTGTTCTCCATTCGCAGTTTGTTTTGCGTGCAAATAGGGTATTTACTGCTATTAAAGGTGTAATTTCTTTCATACGGAATGGTTTCAGTCTGTTTGTGTCAACCAATTATAATTCAGCAATATCTATATCTCACGGTACTGCGGGGGAAACGTCCTAGTCTGAGAAAAGTAAATTTCTATTTCCACGAGCATTATAGGTGGATAATTAACACTGTATGCAGACAGAAAGTAACTGAGCAGCTTTTCTCGGTCTTGAGTGTCTGGAAGACTTGCTTGTACAGCAGTCAGTTTTTGGATATTATTATTACCCGATTACACAGACTGCAGAACGTTGTTAAACACCACACTGCACTTGTTCCGTTCGCTATCTTTTGTCTGCCGCCACATGGAAGCTGTTGGCGCCTAGTGTAGTGGAGCACACTGTAAATACTGTTTACTGGTGTCTAATACACTTAAAAGCTCATGCAGAGGGTCAAACACACAATCCATTTCGTAGATGTATAGTGGAAACTTCAGCCTGGCAATACCATGTTGTTTAGCTAAGGAAGATCTAAACGTTTCCCGTAGTTACATGTCTGGACACTTTGCAAAGCCTAGAAGATGGTTACCGATAAATTTGTTTAATCCTGGACTTGTCATATGACATACAGATTTCTTATTTATCTGCACTCTACAACTGGAGAGTAACCACGTTGAACTATGAGTCACAACTGTCTTCTCATTGTCCATAAGCAAGCTGCTATTTCCCTAGCAGTCTCCTTCCATGCAGTAGTAGTGGTTTGGTATTGCTATATATAGATCTACACGATGCTGTTCTAATATTCCAGGTAGTTCTTTCATTAGTACATCCATTTTAAGGTTGGCTAATTCTACTTTATATGGTATAGCGATAGGAGTTTTGTATTTCTTCGAAATGGTTTCAAGTGCTTCCTATAGAGGGTTGTTCAACACTTTCTAATTTACAGAACAGCTGCTATGTGATGTTTAACAATTTGACAATGTTGTGCACTTTTTGTACTGGGATAACACGAATACCGGAAAATTGACTGGGATACGTCTACGTCTTCCAGATACTCAAGACTGAGAAAAGCTGATCAGCTATGTTCTGCCTGCATACAGTATTAATTATCTAGCTATAGACTACATTGAGATCCTTTACACTGACTCCAACAGAACTGTCATGTGATAGCAGGAGAAACTTACTTTTCTCAGTCTACAACATTTTTCTCCACAATACCATCAGATATAGATACTGTAGACTTATGAATGGTTGGCACAAATAATATTATACCACAGGTCCTAAGAAAACGACCTAGTGTGTCAAACAGACTGAAAACATTCCCTATGAAAGATATTACCGCTTTAAGTGCAGTAAATGTACTCTGTGTGCGCAGACGAAACTAGGAATGGAGGACATCGAAGTCTAAAAAATGAAAACTGGAGTACATGGTGAAAACAAATACCATGAACGAAGAATATAAACAGCTGTTCGAAAAAAAGAAAATATTGAGGGCGCAAACAATATTTACATATTACTTTAAACACAGCTGTGGAATAAAAAATATCTGTTTTCACACTCAACGCCAAATGGTCACACGTTGGAGTACTGACCGGTATAAACGGGATCGAGAACATATAATACACTAAAAGATACATGAGAGAAATGTTTATAAAGCTCCATTCTCATGTGGATAGGTTTGAAAAGAGTAGACATATTATACCTAAATATGCAAGACTATCAATTGTTCACCTAGCAACAGGAGAGCCGTTAGCAGAGATCAAAACTGACGAAAGAAATACTTTCAATGGACACTCGTTTGCAAAAGTCATAAACGTAAAGCTCTATACAGAAAACCCGCACGAATCTGGAGCAGATGAATTACCAACACACACACAGAAAGATGTGGAACGCTTTAACAATAGTGCCATGGAGGAGATAAGAGGTAAAATTAAAATCCCTGAATGCTCTCACTTATAAGAACAGCAGGAAGGAAAAGAGCTAATTGTTAAAGACATAATACAGGTATCTTACAGGAAGAAAATAAGATATCAATTGCATCTCTCGAATATACCCTCTTTATATTTGTCAAAACATTGGCTGGAGAAAAAAATAGCTGATTCAGATTTAGATTGAAGTAATAACTTAAAAATTAAGAAGAGTGTTATTAAAACTACTCCAAGGAAAATTAAAGAAAGGGTTGTTTTCTTTGTATAAAAGTATATGCAAAATTTATGGAAGTTTTTGTACGAGAATATTTGTCATTATTTGCTACCTTGCCAAAAATTTAAAGAAGTCTCCTGTATACAATGATCTACACACATGTCTCATGGATTGGCGAAGGGAATAATTGGTTGACCTCAAAAAGATGTTGAAATTAGGGAGCTGTTAGTGTAGCGAACCCCAATTCTTACCTATATGAACACACGCAAAAGAATAACATTGGGAAACATTTTCCAACAGAGTAACACTCCAAGATAAAGAAAAATCACTCTAGATATTTCCACAGCAATAGCTCATCGCAGACTAAGCTATTTTTCCCTCTAGGTTTTTCCTAGGATGTATGATGAATCAATTTGATATCAAAAGCGGCTCAGAATTGGCTTTGCTATACTACTACTCTGTCCTATCAACTGATCCCGTTTCTTAATCAATTTGCCCCATAAATTTAATTCTTTCCCAATTTTAATGAGTATCTCATCATCTGTTATTCGATCTCACATATTGACCGTGCGCTTAAAAATTTTCCGTTTTATTCTTGTCTGAAATGCCTATGGTACATGTTTCATTTCTGTATAAGATATAGACCAATACTTAGCAGTGATGAAGAGTATACTGAAGTTTAATATACTAGTCAGGGTGAATGGACAAAGAAGTGGGACACAGAAAGACTAAGGAATGAGGAAATACACTTTAAGTTCTCTGAAGCTGTACATACTGCGATAATGAATTGCTCACTGACGACTCCAGTTGAAGAAGAACGGACATCTCTGAAAATGGCAACCACAGAAATTGGAAAGAAACACATATACACAAAGAAAGTAACTGCAGAGAAACCATGGGTAAAAAAGAAATACTTTAGTTGGTCGGTGAAACAAGGAAGTTAGAAAATGTTCAGGAATAGAGAAATACAAGAAGCATAGAAATGAAACAAACAGGACGTGCAGGGAAGCTAAGGCGAAATGGCTACATGAAAAATGTGAAGAAATGATTGTCAGAAGAATTGTCTCAGTACAGAAAAGTCAAACATTTGGCGAAATTAAGAGAATGCAATGGAAATTACAATGCTGAACATTGAGGAGGTAGCTAATAGGCGGAAAGAGTACACTGAGAGCTTCTGTGAGCGGGAGGATTTATCTGGTGACGTGATAGAAGAAGAAAGAGGAATCGACAGGGAAGAGACAGACGATCCAGTATTAGAATCACAATTTAGAGGAATCTTAGAAGAGTTAAGAGGAAACAAGGGAGAAGGGAGAGATAATATTCTATCAGAATTTCCAAAATCATTAGGGAAAGTGGCAACAAAACGAATATTCTCGTCTGTGAGACTGGCGATATACCATGAGCCTTTCGGAAAAAAATCATCCACACTATTCCGAAGATAGCAAGGGTAAATAAGTGCGAGAATTATTGCACAATCAGCTTAACAGCTCATGCATCCAAGTTACTGAAATGAATAACATACAAAGGAATGGAAAAGAAAATATAGAATGTGTTAGATGACGATGAGTTTGACTTGTACTTTTCCTAAAGCACCATACAGACAGTTTTGGCGTTTCAGTTGATAATGGCAGCAAAAGTGAAGAAAAATCAAGACTCCTACTTAGGATTTGTCGAACTGCAAAAAGCGTTCGGCAGTGTAAGTGCAAGGTGTCCGAAAGAAAAATAGGGGTAAGCTGTAAGAAGAGACGGGTAGTATACAACATATACAAAAGCCAAGGGGGAATAATAAGAGTAGAAGACCAAGAACGAAGCGCTCGAACTAAAAAGGATGTACGACAGGAATGATATTGCTATTCTCTGTGAAAGTGAAGAAGAATTACTGGGTGTGCTGACTGGAATGAACAATCTAATGAGTACAGAAAATGGACGGAGACTAAATTGGAGAGAGACGAAAGTAATGAGAAGTAGTAATGATGAGAAGAGCGAGAAACCTAACATCAGAATTGGTGACCACGAACTAGATGAAGTTCAGGAATTCCGCTACCCAGGCAACAGAATAACCCATGATAGACGGAACAGGGAATACGAAAAAAAACAATGGCAAATAGGGCATTCCTGGCCAACAGAAATCTAATATTATCAAACATAGATCTTAGTTTGAGGAAGAAATTTCTGAAAATGTACGTTTGGAGCACAGCACTGTATAACTTTCGTGATAGTAGGAGATAGGGCAAACAATGGAGAGTAAAAACTGTAGGGGAAGACGGAGATTGAAACACAGCCAGAAAACTGAGGCTGTAGGCTACAAGTGAATAGTGTTGGCTCAGAAGACGAATTCGTGGAGAGCCACATCGATATAGTCAGTAGACCGATACAAAAAAATAAACAAACGAACAACTTCAGATACCTACAGAAAAGATTTGTCAACGCTTAAATGCATATTGGATGTTAACAAATTTATCTTTTTCCGAAATGAGTTTCTTACTACAACCTGTCTGCAGTTTACATGTTCTCTACTTCGGCCATCAGTTGTTTTGCCGCCCAAAATACCAAAACACATTCACTACTTTTTTGTGTCATTTTGGAATCTAATATCCTTTACCATCGTCTTATCTCATTCCACTAGTTTCCATTATTCACGTTTCAGTTTTATTGATGTTCATCTTATAATCTCTTTTTAAGGCACTGTCAGTTCCACACAACTGATCTTCAAAATCCTTAGCCACAAAAATGGAATTACAGTGTTGATGGCAAACCGCAAAGCTTTTATTCCCTGTGCTAGTTCTTCAATTCCCTTTCTTGGTTTCTTTTCGTGATTACTCAATGTATAGATTGACGAATATCGGGGATTTACTATAATGTCTCACTCCCTTCTCAACCGCTGGCCTCGGTGACCGAGCGGTTCTAGGCGCTTTAGCCCGGCACCGCGCGACTGCTACGGTCGTAGGTTCAAATCCTGCCTCAGGCATGGATTTGTGTGGTGTCCTTAGGTTAGTTAGGTTTAAGTAGTTCTAAGTTCTACGGGACTGATGACCTTAGATGTTAAGTCCCATAGTGCTCAGAGCCAACTGAACCATCCCTTCTCAACCACTGGTTCCCTTTCACGCATCAAGACTCTTATTATTGCAAGTTGGTTGCTGTGCAAGTTGTAAATAACCCATTGTTGCCTGTTTCTTACCCCTACTCTTTTACAATTTCAAGGAGTGTATTGTAACCAACACAGTCCAATGCGGTCTTTAAACCTACAAACGCTATACTTGTAGGTTTGGCAGTTCTAAGAGGAGTTTGAGGGACACGACTGGCTCGCGTGTTGTTACATTTCTCCGGAACACAAAAGATTTGTCAATTAACATTTCCATTTGTTAATGTATATGGAATGTTTTAAAAGGAAAAAGTGGTCGTAAACATGATGTGAACCAACGCATTAAAGATTGTAATGTTATGTGAGCCTCACTGCCCCTTTTTTTTAAACTAATTTGTGTCTGATTTTATTCTGAGAAGCTCATTAATGTAAGTAAATACCGTAAATGTACATGTGATTCAAAAAGTACTTTAAGTGAAGTGAAGCTAAGTGCAGCTGGACAGCAAGCAAGTTTTTAGCGCACAATCTCCGCAATGATAGTAGTAGTGAATCTTTGACTATGGACTCTAGGAAAAAGACAATTCATTGTTTAAAAAAAAGGATTGTTAATCTGTATCTTGTGGAAAAAGGACGTGTTGTTAGGCCGTCGCTCAGAACGTATTGTTACATTTAGTGAAAATTGATATTTTAGTGATAAAACCGAGTAAAGTATGTGTAAGAGCTGCCGAACATTTATGTAGACAAATTTTCTGGAAGTGAATAAATGAAATATCTTGTTTTTGAAAGAAAATAACAGAATTGTAAGTGTACAAAGTTCACGTAAATACAGGAAAAGAAATGCATTATCTATAGTTTTCATTGAATTAGTAGCAACCGCTCATAATTTCTTAATTAAAGTAACTGGATTATGTTCTTGTACATTAGTATGGTGCTGACTCCACTGACCAATTTTGATGTAGCAACACGTTTAGTTTGAAGGAAGATTGTGTGCTGAGCAATCTCCTTTTCTCACGAAAAGCTGATTGCTGTTTGATCTTATTTACTTACAACCGTGGGCCCTTAGGTATGAAAAGCTACGAAACCTCGGCCTCAAAGCTATGCGCAATACGGTCAATTAACTAACAGAGTCGTATTTCAAACGTTAAAGAACAATAACTTCCTCCAAATTGTAATACGTCATCAACTGATGCAGAAGCTCGCATATCATTCAACGAGGCAGCAACCAAAATTCAGGTACCAGTTACGACTTAAAGTAAAAATCTCAATCAAAAATCAATCTCTCTCTCCAAACACACATATAAATATTCATATTATAAAAAGAAAAAAGTCGCTTTATAATATCAATAGTCTTTTACACTACGTAATCGGCAGATGATAATTATAGTAATAAGCTCGAATTGCTTGGTAATTTACAGCGACTGAGAACTGCTTCCTAGGCGACTTTTTGGAGATTTTTTTAAGAAACAGTTTCGGGTAGTGAACTTCAGATTCTATAGATATGAGAAAAATAGGACACAGTTCGTAAGATCGCCTTGTTAGTTCGACGAAACGTGCAGCGAATTGAACAGAATTGTGTGATACACCATCAAAGCTCGAAATACAGTTACGTTACTGGCTGTCATTCGGTGTCGCGTTGTGCGCAGACCGGATTTGGAGGATACGCGATAAGGGCTTGTTGACAGTTCAGCGCCCCACACGGCACACACTCGGGCCACATACGAGCGTTTTCCGGTCGACGTCACCGCGATGCGGCGCGTCGGCTGTAGTCCAGCACGGGACGTGCCCAATAGGTCAGGGCCGTCAACGGGTCAACGACTCGCCGATGTGGGCGGATTGACGCGTTACGGCGCCGTGTGTTATGTAGTACCGCTGGCGGGCGTCGAACCCAGCCCAATCGGGACGACGCGTTATGTGTCTGGCGACCCGGTTAGCGCCGAGAAGGGCCGCGCCGGGCGTGCCGGCAATTAGCCGAACAGCAGTGCACGCTGGGTTGCCTAACGCGCAGGCGCCGCTCGTGAACGACACCCGTGCTGTTGGCGCGACGACGGATGACCCGATATCGCGATGTACCGCGCGTTGTCTGCGAGAGCGTAATCAGGTGCTGCAGCCGTGTGCCGCGTGCATTTAGTAGTCGCAGATGCGTTTAAGCTGGCGGGCGGGGGCGCTGGACTCTGACGGGGCGAGTTCCACAATTGAGGACACTGCTCGACACCGTATTATATTCTGTTGCATTGTAGACAGTTATCAGGCCAGTGGTGACTTGTAGTTCTGTCTAGGTACGGCAATTATCTGACGCGTCACATGTTTTAATACAGCCATTGCTTGAGTCTTTTTCCTTGGTTATTTAAGCCCCCGCATAAGACAAAGGGAGTTCAGATCGAGATACAATGGAAAAAATAAGTTTGCAAGCTGCGGAAGACAGTTAACATTGGCAGATAAGAGACGCAGACGTAGTTTTGCACGGAGTCCGTTGTGTGCAGCTGAAGGCATTAGCGCAATGACCAGGTAAAACACGGCCACATAATTTCAGATAAAGCACAAAAAAAACTTTCTACAAATTAAAAAAAAAACGAAAGATTTAATAGTTACAGTGTTTTCCTAACCATCTCTCTCTCTCTCTCTCTCTCTCTCTCTCTCTCTCTCTCTCTCTCTCTCTCTCTCTCTCTCTCTCTCTCCCTCCCACCCTCCCTGTTCCCCGCCGCCCTCTTCCTCCCCCTCCCTCTCCCTCTCCCTCTCCCTCCCTCCCACCAGATAGATTTATTTTATGAATGAACAGATAACTACAAAAAAACAACTATTAGCACTTTACCGGTTACTGAATATTATAAGGGGTCTGAAAATTTAAAAAGAACTGCTTATGAAGAACTGAGTGCAGCGTCCGTAACACCTCTGTCACAGACCATTTTCTTATAAAATTCCTTGCCAGAGATTTACGCATACTTCATGACATCTTTACATTCATGATATTTTACTGGCAGACGCACTTTCTATTTTCCTTAGGAAATATCAATTTAGGTGATGCTTTATGAATGATGAAATCATAACTTGCGATAGTGATGCACTACTGGGAACTACACGTTTGTGTTCAATGTAGTATTGAAAGAACCTGCACTTTGAAATAGTAAATTTCTCACTACCATCACCCTTTATGTTAGACCAAATCGGTTTTTTTAGATGGTACGCGAAGTCTAAAAACAGATCTTGCGTAACATCAACCACAGTCGACTTCTTGGACATATTTTTGACAAGTTTCTCCAGTCATTTGGTACGTGTAGCTGCTCACGTTTCCTTCTTTCCTTTTGAACAAGGTAAAATCCTGTGCCCTTGTGACAGTAAGTTTATGCTTCCAGAATGAGATTTTCACTCTGCAGCGGAGTGTGCGCTGATATGAAACTTCCTGGCAGATTAAAACAGTTTTAATCTGCCAGGAAGTTTCATATCAGCGCACACTCCGCTGCAGAGTGAAAATCTCATTCTGGAAACATTCCCCAGGCTGTGGCTAAACCATGTCTCCGCAATATCCTTTCTTTCAGGAGTGCTAGTTCTGCAAGTTTCGCAGGAGAGCTTCGGTAAAGTTTGGAAGGTAGGAGACGGATACTGGCAGAAATAAAGCTGTGATTACGGGGCGTGAGTCGTGCTTCGGTAGCTCAGATGGTAGAGCACTTGCCAGCGAAAGGCAAAGGTCCCGAGTTCGAGTCTCGGTCGGGCACACAGTTTTAATCTGCCAGGAAGTTTCAGTAAGTTTATGGGTTGTTGTCTCGAAAGTCCCGTTGAAGAGCTCATGCATGCAGACACTGAACTACGCTGGGACTTTTATTTTGGCCACTGCAGTTGTCAGTAAATATATGCAGACTTTCTAGATTGTTGTGAAGTCTGTTGATAATGAAACTGAGGAGACTGTTTGTCCTCACTTGTCCCTTTCCTCTGATAACTGTTGTTGTGCAGGTAGAAGCAAGTGTCACGAGTACTAGAAACTGTTTAGAAATTACTTTATTACGTATATTCAATAAAATAAAATGAATAAATAAATGTCTTTCGTTTAATCACGGCTTCTCTACAAAGAGATGTCACTGCAAAACAACCTCCATTATGTTCTAGTCCTTTCACATACCAGAATGTGACCACTGTCTGGTGCAATGACAAGGCAAAACCCGGACATGTCTGCTTCTTGCCGCAAATAGGCAAAGTCGTCTAGTCAATTCTCTGTTTTATTCCAAATTTTTCCCATGAACAGGTCTCACTCTTGAAACGTACGATCGAGCTATTTTAGAACTGTGCCGTGGTAGTAAAATCTCACTTTTCGCTCAGAAGTGGACATATTCGGTTACCGCGCCAATACCTTAAATCGCTCAAGACGAAACAGATGGGATTAAAGATACGAATCTAACAAGGTACAGAAAACAATTTCATAACTCTGATCAGAAGTGGACAATGGCACTTCAAATGATTATGATTGTGAAACTTCATTCTGGATTATGAAACATTCTGGATTATGATTGTGTCTCTGCTCAGTATTAGAGTAAAATTCATTCAGGAAAGCTTCGGTCTTTTGAAAGATTCTGGTTAACATATAGGTAGATATGCTTTGAGGTTTACTATATGAACAGGCTTAAGGTTAGTATTACTCACATAAACGGATTTAAGTTATTTAACCTGTATCAAGAATGACTGAAGTGCAGTAGTAGCTGGAATGAATATAAAAAAGGAACCTACGAACACAAAAAATGCTGCTGAAATATAGTTAAAAATAAGAGAGAAGGAAGATGGCCTATAAAAGAAAAGATGGACAGAAAGAAATATTTGAGAATGGAACTAACCAGAAATGGTTTAGCCCTTGATGTTCCACATTTTGATGTCAGCTCTGCGAACTGCTGTGAAATGCATGGTAGATGGTACTTAACATGAAGCTAATATTTGAGTTTCCTGGGGCCTCATTCCCGTATGGGGAGCGGGAGGGGGTTTATTGCTAGAATTTCTGTGCATGCTATAGATATTGCAAAGTTGTCTTGCGCTGTACAATATTCCTAGATGTTCACTTAATACTATTTGTAGAAACTTTTTAAGTAGACTTTTGCGGGATAATATATTTGCTGGTGTGACCATTTCCCTTAGCATGTATACCAACATTTGTTTTGTATCCTGAAATAACTTTTTATAGTTGCAATCTGTACGTACTTATTTTCGACAAGCGCATCGGTCTTTGCAATAAGACATTTTCAGTGTATTCAATAGTTATTCTTTTGTCTGGCAGAAATTCTGCATCCTCTCGTCTGGTCGCGCATCTGGAGTCACACTACCACTTCGCTTGGAAAAAGAGGACAAATTTTCTTCTCGTTATCTGTTTGGTGTGTAGCGCTCGTATTTCTATTATTTCTATCCCAAAACCCATTCGTAAAAAACAGCAGGTACAGATACACACCAGAAAGTAGGGATACACAAATTACAAGATAATGCGTTTAGTTGGAAGCAGTGGGGTAAATAGAAAGTTCTATATCCCATACAAAGAACATACGAGAGCCTGGAAGTATGGAACAAATCACTCCACATTTTCAGAGCACCTCAGGGAACATTATCGCTAACCAACCTGTAGGGAAGAAACGTAAATAATCGGAATAAATAATAAAAAGTATCTTATAATCTTAGAATAAAATAACCACAAACAAAAAGCCGAAGCAGAAAAAGAAATCTTGTTACTGACCAATTGTATATACCAAACAACTCTTTATTCTCAACCGTACCCCAAGAGATGATGATCAGAGTAGTGCCACACAACTCTCAATGCCGCCCTCTTCCCTCATCCTCTACAAGTAACCGCTAAGTCGAAAACTCAATCGCCTGAAGTCTTTTACACATTTCCTTCTCTCTGTCAGCTACCAGACCTCTTCAGTCAACCCCTTCCAGGCTAGTCACAACCCCAAACTTAACATCTCTGTATTAAAGAAAAATCGCACGTGCTCTTCTCCCTCCTCTCCCCTCCCCTCCCCGCTTCCCCTCCCTACATACACCCAGAAACGCCGTTAGGTTTAGCAGGACATATACACACGTGACGCCTAGTGAACAGACTGTGTTAAGTGGCAAATCGTTGAAAGTTCTTGCAAGAAAGATCCACAGTTGTTGGAAGACCAGTGTTGGTGTCCCACATCAGTAGGCTAACGAAATATGAAAACTACGAAACAAAAAGATATCGACTTGAAAATATGTGGCTGCTTTTATAAGGGAAGTGACAGGGAGAGCTATAAACCATGACCAGATGGGAGGGAAAGTATATTTCTGCCGGACAAGCAAATAACTACTAAATCCACTGAAGACGCGTTGATGCAAAATGCCAAACTTGTCTGTAAGAGAATAAAAATGGACTACAGCAACAAAATGTCGTTTTAATTTATAAAACCATCGTTTCATGGGCGTGTCTGCTGCTATCTTCAAATTTCTGCTAGTTTACGTTCCTCAGTATCTCCGCGACGCTCCCGTGGTTCAGACATACCTGTAACAACAAGTGGTGCCCTTTTTGATACACGTTCGATATCCCCGTATAGACCTAATTGATTATGATGACAAGGCCAATGGCTGCAACGGATCTTCACAAGTAGCTTACACCGGTTTATCTACCAGTCTTGTGATGTCTTGATAAAAGCACTCTTCCAGGTAAAGAAGATGAGTATTTTTCAATAAATAAGTGTTTTATTATAAATCTCGAAACTGAAGGTTTCCCTGCTTTCAGGCTGAAAGATGCTTCTTATGAACTACTCTTAAACGTTTTGTAATTTGTATTCTTTCGCTGTAAGAGCTATTTCAAATTTTCCACTGAACAACTTTTTTTCCGTATTATTTTACCCTCGACAAAGAGGACGTACTTCGGGTGTATGTAACGGGATAACAAATGCCGGCACTCGTGACTGTGGTACATCCTACGAAAGTCGTCAGCCTGTGGACGACGCCGGACGTGTACACCGCTAATTCCTTGTATTTTTTTCCCTCGGTTGTTCCGAAACCAACATCCTCCTCACCAGCATCAAATCACGTATCACTCGTCCAGTATTCCCGTATTTTCAAGCAGTCAAGAGGATGTATTGTTTTTTAAAAAAACTCAACGTTCTACGTACGGCGTATCAACCTGAAGTGCTTTTATACTATGCGTGTGTGTGCGGTTTTCGCCGCACTGCGGCCTTTTGCAGTAAGCGCTACTCAAACCACTTTTCCCTCCACGTTTTCCTTGCGCCGCCTGGATCGGGTGTAACAGGGGTGAGTGGAGAGGGAAATATGCTAAAATAACGCAACCTTGTTTGGCTTCACCTTCCTGCTAGAGTCACCTTTTGTTTCCTGTTGATAAAGATAACAGTTTGTACGTAACATCGCGTGACCCCATACTAACAGCGCACCCCCCACTCTTAGTAATAAAAAAGTAAACATTAAAAGTACACTTATAAAAGACAGACTTCCAATCATTTCTTCGCTATACAGCTGCGTATTTCAGAAATGCTTTGAGTTACGAAAGCGCTACTCTGTCACTCTGTTACTCTATGACTTAACATTTAAAGGTCACTTTAGCGTTTAAAGGTGACTTTCTTGACAGCTGACTGTTGACAAAGTACTCCACGTGGCTGATATTGCAGTGATACTTCTCAGACATTTACCAGTAAAGTGACACGTCTTGGGTTTAGCACAGTCTGGCAGATTTCTGAACATGGTACACCGATATCCTCTGCGAACCCATTCATTCCTCCCTTGCGATAGAGATTTTGGAAACTTTAGGAGGAGGATCGAGAAAATGGACCGGATATGTACTCCAAAAGACTACTGTTGTCTGCTGGAACACAGTAAATCAAATGTATGTGTGCACATGGTGGAATGTTCTAAAATCCTGAGTTTGGTGGTCATCAGTCTACAAGAAAAATTGTATTCCACAATTAACTGAAAGAACCACTCGAGTTTAAAAGATCAAACCACTTTTCATTGAAAAAATTCAGGTATTCAATGAATTTACCAAGTCCTGTAGAAGCGTATCCATTGATTTGTGGATTGCTTAAATATAAATTTCCTCTTGCAAACCTCACATAACTAATAGATTCAGCATGAATATTTCTGATTCATATGTTTCGGAAAAAGCACCCATTAACAAGAAAAGGATTGCAAACATACAGAAACTGCACAAGTGTATTGAAGGTGCAGACATACGGTAAGTGTACAAATATAGTGAAGTTGAGGAGGAAGTAGTTTCATTTCACAACAAATTTTTGGGGTTGTCAGAAACGAAACGCGATAATATTGATTAAAGGGCGTAACACGCGTCACAGTGCCATAACCAGAAGTTCCCAACTTATCTCAGACCTAAAAACGTTAGAAATCTTTCACAGTTATTTTCTGCCATATTTTTATATCTTCCCTACTCTACTGCCTTCAATTGAAAATATATTAATATGCCATACTGGTAACTGTTCAGTGTCTATAGTTTCGTCATAGAAGTAAACTATGTCCATTTTAAAGCTGCGATTCATTGTTTAAGGGAACCAAGTCAGATATTTGCTTATTTATTTTCTAAAATGTTTGAACGATAAACCCAATTAAATGCATCTCTCTAGAATGATATTGTAATAGGCAATCATTCTTACATAAGCCAGCAACTACGTTTTACAATTAAGAGAGAAAAAGTTTGACAATTTCATCAGTTACAAAAAAATGACTTCGTGCCTATTAACAATGACCGATTCAGTTATCAGAAAATCAAATATTTGTCCCCCATGGAAGGCCTTAGACAGGCTAGATGCAACTGGGACTGAGCACCATTTTAGCGGCTCAGTAATATACTGTAGATTACCTCGTAGTTCGAGAATATCTATAATCCTTTTTTTTTCAAGTTTGGAGAATTATAAGTTTTTATTTCAATAATATTTGTCTGTATCGAAACGGTCTTCAGCTTATTGTGCTACCCTCAAGAAACAGCTGACTAGCATCCACAAGAGACAATAGTATGTGGAAAATCAAACACTGGAAACAAATGTATTATCAGTTGTAACGTGGTTTATACTGTCCATCTTTTAAATTGTAACTTAACACGGTAACGTAACATTGTTATCGCGTAAGATAACTGATGAGTACTCGATTTAACATCTCGCTTAATGTCTGTGTGCATTGTAGTGTCTCTGTTTCTAACGTCTCTTGTGCGCTCTAGTCATTTGTTTTTGTGTGTCCATTTTTTTGACAGAAGGTCTTGGGGACGAAGGCCGCTTATTATTCTGAGAAAATGAAACGCCTACAGCCGTCCTTATGATGCTATTTATTTTGTTGCAATCAGTTTCTGCGCTTCAAAGCGCCATCTTCAGGCTGTAGTTGACGTGGAAGGGGTTGACACGATCTCTCTCTCTCTCTCTCTCTCTCTCTCTCTCTCTCTCTCTCTCTCTCTCTCTCTCTCTATATATATATATATATATATATATATATATATATATATATATATATCGTGACATAACAGGTTACGCAGACCATCTGAAAACTTTTGTGCCAGCACTCCAACCATCAGCTGTTAATTTACTTACACACACTAGTCACGTGATTCCTAATGAAGGTCCAGTAAGCCTAAAACTGATCAGAAGTGAATACTGGTAGGAACAAGAAAGCAGTCTGTTTGTTTTTCAGCCTTCACAATGTTTTCTCTCTTGCATTCTGTTCTCTCGTCTCAAGCAGTCTGCAGCGTGGAACAGCCTCCTCAGTGCGTAACGAGGGCCCCACTGCTGACAAGAAGAATAATGTACGGAATAACAACTTCTAACCGAATTGCTTGGCTATGGAGTATCGTCTCAGTTGTGCGACTGGATTTGTGATTTCCTAAAAGGAAGATCAGTTTTAATAATTGACGGAGAGTTATTGAGGAAAACGGAAGTAACATCTAGCATTCTCCAAGGAAGTGTTACAGGCCTTCTCCAGTACCTAATATACATAAATGATTTAGGAGGTAATCCGGTTATCTTAGATTGTTTGCAGATGATGATATTATTTATGGATTGTAAGTAGGCTGTATAGGTGTTTTTTATTGGAAACGCCACGTAGCGCTCTGTATGAAAATCACTGGCTTTGCTGCGTGCACTCTGTGGCTGGTTTGCATTGTTGTTGGCTATTGTAGCGTTGGGCAGTTGGCTGTTAACACCGCATAGCGTTGCGCAGTTAGAGGTGAGCCGCCAGCAGTGGTGGATGTGGGGAAGTGAGATGGCGGATTTTTGATAGCGGATGATCTGGACAGAGACAGTAAATTTGTAAGACTGGATGTCATGAACTGATATATACATTGCGACTTTTGAACACTATTAAGGTAAATACAATGTTTCTTCTCGATCAAAATCTTTCATTTGCTAACTATGCCTATCAGTAGTTAGTGCCTTCAGTAGTTAGAATCTTTTATTTAGCTGGCAGTAGTGGCGCTCGCTGTATTGCAGGAATTCGAGTAACGAAGATTTTTGTGAGGTAAGTGATTTGTGAAAGGTACAGGTTAATGTTAGTCAGGGCCATTCTTTTGTAGGGATTTTTGAAAGTCAGATTGCGTTGCGCTAAAAAATATTGTGTGTCAGTTTAGTGCTGATCAAAATAGGTAAAGAGCGAAATGTCTGAGTACGTTCAGTTTTGCTTAGCTGTTTGAAAATCAAATAATGTAAGAGATTTATCAGCACAGTAATACAATAATTTTTCGCAGGGGAACTTTCAGGATCAAAACCAGATGCAAAATGATTTAGAGAAGATATCTGTATGGTGGTAATTGATCCTAAATTATGGAAAGTGCAATGTCATCCATCTGAGTACTAAGGCGAATCCGTTAAATTTCAGTTACAGAATAAATCACACAAATCTACAGGTTGTTAATTCAGGAAAATAGCTGTCCATAACAAAAGGGACTGATGATCCTGTAGTTTGGCCTTTTTCTCTCCAAACCAACCAACAATTACCAAAACTGAAACGATGTGTTCTTAGAGTATTGCTGTTCGGTGTGTGACCTTTATCGGATAGAACTAACTGAGGAAATCGAAAAAGTTCATAGAAAGGCAGTTTGTTTTGTACTACCGCCGAAAGCGGGAGAGGGTCTCACGGATACGATACGCGAGTTGGGGCGAAAAACATTAAAGCAAAGGCTTTCTTCGTTGTGGCCATATGTTTTCCGAAATATGAACCTTCAACTTACTCCTCTGAATTCGAAAAAAAATTATTTACGCCCATCTACACATGCAGAAATGATCACCGTTATAAATCAAAGCGCGCAGGGTAACATTTAAAAGTTCGTTTTTCCTATGACTACACTTAAGTGTAAATTGCAGAGTAATGATGTAGATGTAAATACCTGAGAATCTGTTACTCAACGATCAGTTTGGGTTTAGGAGACGTAAAGGGAATTCTCACGTTCATCTTCATATTGGAAGTAAGACCTAAAAATCAACACACATTTATAGGATCTGTCGGCCTAGGAAAAGCGTTCGACAATGTAGAGTGGTTCAAGATGTTGAAAATTCTCAGGAAATAATGGTAAGCTATAGGGAAATACGGGCAATAGACACTGAAGCGCCAAAGAAACTGGTATAGGCATGCGTATACAAATACAGAGATACGTGAACAGGCAGAATACGGCACTGCGGTTGGCAACGCCTATATAAGACAACAAGTGCTGGCGCAGTTCTTAGGTACGTTAATGCTGCTACAATGACAGATTATCAAGATTTAAGTTACTTTGAACATGGTCTTATAGCCGGCGCACGGGCGATGGTACACAACTTCTCCGACGTCGCGATGAAGTGGGGATTTTCCCGTACGACCATTTCAAGAGTGTGCCGTGAATAACAGGTATCCGGTAAAACATCAAATCTCCGACATCGTTGAGGTCGGAAAAAGATCCAGCAAGAACGGGACCAACGATGACTGAAGAGAATCGTTCAGCGTGACAGAAGTGCGACCCTTTGGCAATGAGCCGTGCAGCGGCTCCCGTTGGTGCTGTTTGTAGGTTTCCGTCCTCTGTTGGAGGCCACACTGTATCGTTTAGTTGACACGGTTGCGGTTGTTTGTCTTACTCTTGCGTTGACTGGCGCCACTTGGTTTGGCAAGCGTTGCCTGTCCGCTAGTGGCAGCAGCGGCGTTATCGATATGTGGTAACTGTGGCCGTATCTTTGGCGTGACATCGTTGTTCTTCCGGGTCGTGTGAGTGAGCAGTTCAGTTGGGGACTCCGGAGGAGCCGAGAGGGCAGTGCGGGAACACGCCGGGACCGCTGGTGGCACACACGCACTGCCGGTCGGAGGGGTGAGCACGACCTACTGGTCAACCCAGTGCAAAAAGCTTTGAGTGCATTTCAATTCTACCAGTGAAACCTCCACCACTGTGAGATCTCGCGATTCTGCAGTGACTTGCGTTCCTGTTGCCGCTCGCAGTGTCGACGAGACGAATAGTAGCGAGTTGACTGCTTGGGGATGGCGGATCTAATTAGCTTTCCTCGACTTCTTCTTACTAATTGCTGCATGCTATGTGTTACTATTTGTTAAGTTCAACCAGCGGTATTTTCCCTGCCTGGTGGCCGCTAACGCGCCAGTGACCTGCCCTGGAGGTTAGTGTATGTAACAGCAGTGTACGTTTCCTCGCCTTGCCGCTGCTGTCCGGTAAGTTCTGACAGTCCTTCAGTTTTAGGTCGGTCGGTGTTTCTTCTACTCTACTAGAAGTGGTCCCTTTCTCCTTTCGAACGCTCTAAACACAGCATTCTGAGGACGCAGTGCTGGCCGCCGGTTCTGGCCTTGACGTGTTGTTCCATCGTTGCATTGGTTATCGGGCGTCAGGTAGCTTCAGCAGATCATCATCGGTCATTCCTTAGACTGCCACTAGTCCGAGTTACCATCACGCGAAGTGAATGCAGAGGTCTTGGCTGCATTTCTCGTAGCTCGCGAAAGTGTTTTTGGCCTGACCTACTCAGAGGTCGATTCCTAAATCACCGTCCGTGACTATCCCTCGTGTTTTATTATCGTGTTATTATTTTATTACCAAGTTACCATTATTAGTCTCACGTGTTTGGTGATCATTTGCTTGTCCTTTTGAATTAACCTTGTTATTATATTTGCTGTTTTATTGCATGTTTCTACAATTTTTAATATAATTGCCATTCTTGTCGTTACAGCAAGTTTAAACGGTTGTGCTACCAAGTTTACTATCATTTTGTCTCACCTGTTTGGTGATAAGCTGCGTGTCTTCTAAATTAACTTATGCTACTGCCTTGCTGTTTAGCAGTACGTTTGTTAATTTTTTTAAATAATAGCCATTCTTGGCGGTAAAGGCCTTCAACCGTGACTGTCGCTACTTGTCTTAAAACTCTAATGTGGCAATTGTATTTTAGCAGGTAAACTTTAAGATCTTGGTGATTTGTTTTCAATATTTTAGTAACTGTAGTTTGTAAGTTGCAACAAGTTAAATGTTTTCTAATTTATTGCCATTAAGGCCTTCAGCCGTGAAACAATTCTTAATTTATTGCCACTAAGGCCTTCAGCCGTGAAACAATTCTTAATTTATTGCCACTAAGGCCTTCAGCCGTGAGTGTCGTTACTTGTCTTAAAATTTTAACTTGCAAATTGCATTTTTGTTGCAAACTTTAAGACCTTGGTCACTTGTGTTTTATATTTTAATAACTGTAATTGTAAGTTGCAGCAAGTTTAATCAATTCCTAATTTATTGTCATTAAGGCCTTCAGCCGTCAAACGATTCTTAAATTATTGCCATTATTTAACTTTGATTTTAAATAAATTGTGAGTGATTAAAAGAAAAGCCAACCAATAGTAACTGATTACGGTCCCGTCTACAATCGTATCCGAATCCTGCCTTCCTCGACCACCAGGTATCAGGAAAACTGCTGCAGATTTCAATGCTGGGCCATCAACAAGTGTCAGCGTGCGAAAGGTTCAACGAAACGTCATCGATAAGAACTTTCGGAGCCGAAGACCCACTCATGTACCCTTGATGACTGCACGATACAAAGCTTTATACCTTGTCCAGGCCCGTCAACAGCGACGTTGGACTGTTGATGGCAGCAAACATGTTGCCTGGTCGGGCGAGTCTCGTCCAAATTGTTTCGAGCATACGGACGCGTACAGGTATGAAGACAACTTCATGCATCCATTAACCCTCCGTGTCAGACGGGGACAGTTCAAGCTCGTAGAGGCTCTGCAATGTTGCGATTTTTTGGAAAGGAGACCAGACAGCGAGGTCATTGGCCTCATCGGATTAGGGGAGGATGGGGACGGACGTCGGCCATGCCCTTTCAAAGGAACCAACCCGGCATTTGCCTGGAGAGATTTAGGGAAATCACGGAAAACCTAAATCAGGATGGCCGGACGCGGTATTGAACCGTCGTCGTCCCGAATGCGAGTCCAGTGTGCTAACCACTGCGCCACCAAGCTCGGAGCTTTGTAATGGTGAAGGGGGTGCAGTTGGAGTGTTACGGGACTCTTGATAGATCTAGACACGACTTTGACAGGTGACACGTACGGCAGCATCCCTCTCATCAGCTGCATCCATTCATGTACATCGTCATTCTGAGGGACTTGGGCAATTCCAGCAGGACAATGCGACACCTCACACGTCCATAATTGCTACAGTGTGGCTCCAGGAACACACTTCTGACTTTAAACCCCCCAGCTGGCCAGCAAACTCACTAGAAATGAACATTATTGAGCAAATCTGAGATGCCTTGCAACGTGCTGTTCAAAAGACATCTCCACCCCCTCTTCACCTTACTGATTTATGTTTATGAACAGCCCTTCAGGATTCATGGTGTCAGTTCCCTTCAGCACTACTTCAGACATTAATGGAGTCCATGCCACCTCGTGCTGCGGCACTTCTGCGTGCTCGCAGAGACCCTACACGACGTTAGGCAGGTGTATCTGTTTCTTTGCCTATTCAGTGTTCAAAGTTCTATATTTTCCGAAGTATTACACGCAGGAATATGACTGATGCGTGAATAGAATCGAATACGCACAGAGACTACATTTCGCAATCTGCACCCCTCCGATCACACGACACAGGACCAAGGGTAGTGAAGTTGGTTCCACACCTGATATAGGAACATCCTACCAATGGCCGTATAGCAACATTAACGCGTTCAGTGGGGGTACGTAGACACGGTCCTTAATGAACTTCCAAAGGGGAAAGCGAAGGAGCGGTAGTTCAGGCTCACTGTACTCAATCTCAATCACGAATGTTCATTGTTTGGATGGCGACAAACATCGACACTCCAATGAGAGTGCGCCCAACCTCGTAGGAAGGTTGAATTCCCGAGCTCAGCAGTCAATCGTGGAAACAACCACAACTGAAACGATATGTCCGTCAAAGCCTACTCAAAGAAGAACAATCCCGTACAGCTTCGTGTGTGACATCGCACAGAAAGCATAAACCGTCATCGAATCTCGTTGGTGTGCCACAATTTCAAGAGTATTTTCAATGCCCCCTCTCTCACATCGCACTGTTGACCTTTCCAGACACATGGAACATCGCTTCGTCGCTACATATCAGCTTGGAGACGAATTGCTCATCCCCAACTGCTTCCTGTACTGTGATGAAAAATTGATGGCGTTGGCCATAATCGTTAGGTTTGAAATACAACTGCCGCACAAAATCTCCCAGACAGTCCTCTACCGTATTCCAAGTTGGTGGCTTGCGCGGGTCGTTGACATTTTTGGAGCCCTCGCGCTCGCCACGGTCTGATCGGGCAGCCTCGGTCAATTTGTTCTTCTCTGTTTACAGTGACGACCAGTCTCTCCAAACCTTCGATACCCGTGCATACTGTTTTGTTTACATGGCGGTTATTTCCCGCAATTATTACTGAATGCACATTGTAATGTTGTAACAGATAAAATCCCGAACGTTCCAAGACACAAAAGTTCTTTTCTTCCTTTGTCGCCATTTTGTGAACGTACTGCACTTGTAACACCAAGTGATGGACACGAAGCAAAACTCGATGATATTGCTGTTCTATTCATCCTCCAGTCATATTTCTATATGTAATACTATGGAAAATACAGAACCGTGAAAACTAGTTAATTATTTATAGTACCCCATACAATATGTAAAATAACCAAGAGGGAACAATAAGAATTGAAGACCAAGAAAGAAGTATTCGGATTAATATGAGTGTAAGACAGGGATGCAGTCTTCCCCCTATATTGTTCAATCGATACACAGAACAAGCAATGACCGGAATAAAAGAACAGTGCAGGACTGTAACTACGATTAAATATTAAGAATATTACTAATTACTTACCCAAATCTCTAAGTTAAGAAGACATATTTACAAACTAATTTGTTATTTGAAGCCGGCTGCGGTGGTCTAGCGGTTCTAGGCACTCAGTCCGAAACCGCGCGATTGCTACGGTCGCAGGTTCGAATCCTGCCTCGGGCATGGATGTGTGTGATGTCCTTAGGTTAGTTAGGTTTAAGTAGTTCTAAGTTCTGGGGGACTGATGACCGCAGATGTTAAGTCCCATAGTGCTCAGAGCCATTTGAACCATTTTTTTGTTATTTGAATGTAAAATGACTTGTTCCACATCACTTACAGTGATCGTGCAATTGATCCATGGATCATGTGACTAAGCAACTACACTGAAGAGCCAAAGATACAGGTGCCCCTGCCTAATGTCGTTGGCTACTAGTATCGAAGGACGGCCTTAATTTAAGGAAGAAATTTCTGAGAACGTACGTTTGGAGCAGAGCATTGTATGCTAGAGGATCATGGACTGTGGGAAAACCGGAACAGAATCGAAGCGTCTGAGATGTGGTGCAACGGGAGAGTGTTAGATGGAGTGATGAAGGCAATGAATAAGGAGGTTCTCTACAGAATCAGCGAAGAGAGAGAGACATACTAAAAACAGTGACAAGAAGAAGGGACAGGATGATGGGACATATATTAAGACGTTATGGAATAACTTTTATCCTATCTGACCAGTAGGTGAGAACAGAGTGTGTAATATACCCGAGATATAATTGAGGGCATTGTGTGCAAGGCAAAATAGGTAAGTAAAAGAGCTGCTATTGATTATCAACGAAAACCTAAGGGAGGGAGTTCAAGGACTGACTATTCGTTACAGGAACAAGCCATCAGAACTAACATCCAAGCCGGAATTGAGACATCAGCTTAAGATCGAAAGTGTAGACTCCGTAAAACAGCTGCGGAAACAGTTAGCCACTTGTGGATCTGTTGCAGAAAGGTTCGATTACAAGCAGAGGCACTATGCTGGGACGCAAATGATCCACTATGAAATATGGCAGAGAACGTAATGCACCAGACGTCACAACTGTGAGGAAAAACAAAGTGTGGATAGTTGACATTGTCATCCACGTGACAGAATCGATGAGAAACAACTGGTACAACTTAACAGAATTCAGTGACTGGCGTTAACCTGAGTGCATGGCCCAACTGATTGTCGACACACTGTGAACAGTGCCAAAAGGTCTTCTTGGGAACTCGGAAGCCATTGCATCGATAAACTACGTGTAGGCCAACAGCAAAAAGTCACTTCTCACTGGGTTCTAGACGAATTATTAGATACATACGCAGTTCTAACTGTTTGGAAGTGTTCGACTTGAGAAAAAACGAAATCCAGCTTAGTTATCTCACTTGATATTTTTACTGTAATAATAATAATAAAATAATAATAATAATAATAATACTATAGTGATGAAATGGGGGATTTAAAGAAATGGCACCCTTATTAACAAGGTGTTTCAGGCCCCCCATTTACGTTCGAAACTGAGGAGCTGCTCCAGCACATGGAGAGCCCCGGCAATTCTGTTGAAGTGTAAGGGGCACCTTAAAGTAGACTGGAGCGGCAGTCAAAATTTGGATCGAGGAAGTAGGCGTGCCGGGGTAATCCGTACAGTGGTGTGAAACGCTGTGCCAGGATGGCTTAGTGGCTAACGCACCTACCTAGTAAGCGAGAGCCCCTGGTTCGATTCCCGCCCTTGGTACAAATTTTCATTCGCTGCATAAAATGCGTTAAGCAGTTATGACCTTGGGGAGTGGGAGTAATGACATCTAATAGAAATATATTAATGAAGTGCAGTAGGAATCTAATGTGGAGACGAAGTTGATCAGTCATAAACAGCCCGAGGAATAATTGGGTGAGGTAAACACATGTGATGGAAGGAAGAAATCAGAAGCCGAAAGGGCTGAGAAAAGCACTGATGTTGTTGACAGGTATGCTGCTTGCTGTAGAACAGAAAAAAAGGCAGATGGGATATACTGAAAGGAGAGTAACTATATAAGAGATGATGTAGGTTTCACCTTTGCCTTCCACTAAATATTTCTCCATCGCCATGTGTTTAAGTCCATCCTAACAGAGCACAGGAAAGTCTGACATGGTAAAACAAATGTTTCAAGGTTACCTGCACGCTCCAACAGTTGCCTCAGATGCTGCTCCAGAATTATGCCGAGATGTTGTACTATTTTTGGCAGAGTATTTGGATACATTTGAGAAGTATTGGAGGACTGTTTCCTGGAAATGTCGACGAATCAGCTTTTGATGTTATATTACCATGACTTGTGATACCTTAGTGTTTAAGTTCCCTGTTTTGCGCACATGATGTTACTGGACAAGTTTCGTCATTCATACCTGATACAAAAACAGCTATGTTGTTAGCGAATGTCATCAGCATGTAAGTGGTACTTACAAGAATAAAGTGTGGACGAAATATCATTGATACACACTATCTGATCAAAGATATCTTGACCCATATTACAGGACGTAAACACTGCTGCGGACACTTCCAGTGTTGTGTCTGAGTGTCTTGTGGGACGGCAGGCCACTGCTGTTCAAGAGTTGGAACAAGAGATGGCAGTGAAGTTGGATGCTGGTGTCCGGAGCTAAGTCGACGTTCTTAAACAGTTCTAAGTAGTTATAAGTTCTAGGGGACTGATGACCACAGATGTTGAGTCCCATAGTGCTCAGAGCCGTTTGAACCATTTGAACTACAGGGTACAGTGTGAGTCTTGAATCCAAATCTCTCGTTTCCAGGTGTCCACTGTCCAGTCCCTGGTGGCACTTTGGAACGCACGAGTGATTCCTTTCACTGATTTCATGCGATTCTTTACAACCATCCTCCGCAATGGTCGACGGTCCTCGTCTGTCAGTACGTGAGGTCTGCTTGCAGTTGGTTTAGCTGTGGTCATTCCTTCGGTTTCCCAGTTCACAGTCACATCACCAGCAGCCGACCTGGTCGGCTTTAGGTGGATTGAAATGTCCCTGATGGATTCGTTAGTCGGGTGACATCCAGTGACTCGTTTACATTCAGAGATGCTGGACTCTCTTGACCGACCCATTCTACTGTTACTGTTCATCTGCTGACAACACAGAAATCGTTACCTGGTGTTATATTAGTGGGTACGCTTCTGGTGAGGTCTAGTGATCGCGTTTGCGTCACATAGATTTCTTTTAATAACATAGCACAGGGCTAGAAGAATAGTGCCCCTGGGACTTAACGCTCCGAGACTACACGGAACACATGCCTGCACCACCAGGCCCACAAAATCGTCGCTGACATGTCTGTTCCAATGTAGCTGCTTCGGAGGAGTGTTCAATAATTGAGGACATCGACTTTATTCAAGATTCCAATAATGCACATTATTCCCCAGTCTTTTGGGTACAAAACCCTGTTTTTGAAGGGAGTCTCCTTTTACTGGGAGGGCCTGTACGCCTGCGTGGCACCACTCTACTAGTCGAAGTCGCAGGGAACGCCTCTCTGCGTCCCGCCATCCACGTACTGCTGCCTGCAGAGTTTGCTCCGTCAGGACAAACAGATGGAAGTCGGAAGTTACGAGATCCAGGCTGTATGGTGGATGAGTAAGAACAGTCCGACGAGATTTTGTGAAGACATGTGTGAGGCCTTCCGTTCCCGCAGAGGAGACGTTTGCGTGTATTATTGTGTCAACGAATATGCTGAAGTCGTTTCTTCAATTTCCTGAGGGTAGCACAACACATTTAAAAACTGATTTGTCCGCTATGGAGGAGGATATCGTACAGAATTACCTCTTTACTGACTGAGGGTGCAGCAGCTTTTGGACATTTTCTTCTGAACTTTTTCTTTGGAGGGGAGGTAGTGTGATTCCACTCCGCGGATTGCCATTCTGTTTATGATTCGAAGTGGTTAACGAATGTTTCATCGTTTGTAACGGTGTAAGCACCTAGGCCTCGCAACGCGCAACGAACATCGCAGAGTCCTTCGTTGCTTTTGTTGGCCTTCTGCTGTGCAGTGAGCAACCCAGCGGACACACCTTTGAGATATCTAACTCGCAGCAAGAACAACTGGAACGTCCAGCTGGGCAACAAAATTCCCAACAGCCGTCTAACTGAAGATGTTATTTTATTTTACTTTGAGGGCTACCAGTTTCAGCATTTCTCTGTACCACTTTCGAGTCCGATATGCATCTCTTCAAATACACGAAAATGTCACATAGAGCCATAAATCTCTGGAGGTAGTGAATTCAATCGTTAGACTAATGCTTCATTCGAAGACTTGATAACAACTGAGCACTGCAGTCCCACGCATAGTGAAATGCTGAAACTGGTAACCTTCAAAATAAAATAAAAAATGTATCTGAGCACTATGGGACTTAACTTCTGAGGTCATCAGTCCCTAAAACATAGAACTACTTAAACCTAACTGCCGGCCGCGGTGGTCTCGCGGTTCTAGGCGCGCAGTCCGGAACCGTGCGACTGCTACGGTCGCAGGTTCGAATCCTGCCTCGGGCATGGATGTGTGTCATGTCCTTAGGTTAGTTAGGTTTAAGTAGTTCTAAGTTCTAGGGGACTAATGACCACAGCAGTTGAGTCCCATAGTGCTCAGAGCCATTTGAACCATTTTTTTAAACCTAACTAACATAAGGACATCACACACATCCATGCCCGAGGCAGGATTCAAACGTGCGACCGTAGCAGCAGTGTCGTTCCAGACTGTAGCGCCTGGAACCGCTCGGCCACCCCGGCCGGCAAAATAAAATAAAATCTTAAGTTAGATGGCTGATCGGGATTTTAATTGGCATTGACAATTACTTAACCAGCCGATGTCCCCTGTCCATGATGGGCCAGTGGAGATCAAATGAGCGCGTCGACGCGTTTCAACACTGCACCAGCCGCAGCTGTGCGCGGCCGGCCGTCATACGTAAAATCGGACAAGTTTGCACGACCTTGTTGCGATGATGACAGATGGCTCGCCAGACGACTTACCGTGCTTTTGTTCACTTCCAGGTCTCCGTAGCCCCTTTGAGTATCTGCGATACTCTGGTTTTTCCGCCGATAGGAACACTATGACAGCTCTCTACTTGGAACGCACCTCCATTGAGACACCATTTTCGAGGGTACGTATAGTGCCTCCACCTGTCGGGCTGAAGCGCGAATATTCCGCGATGTCCAACGACAAATTCTACACTTCCAACCGAGACTGGTCGAGATAACAATGTGCTGCATTGCTTAGTGACTGCCCCTCGTGCATGTTACTACTGTGCTGCAGTTATTTGCTGCTAGTCTTGTATTTGTGCTCCCTCTGGGCCGGCTGCCAGTGGAGACTGCACAGACAGACAGGCGGGCATTACAGACAGACAGGCGACTCAGGCTGAGGCGGCGGCGCTGGCCGCTTTTACTGCCGGCCGCCTGTCGGCCGGGCGGGGTGGACAGCGGGCGGCCTCGTTAGTGGCCGTAACGACGCCCAGATAAGGCGCGCCGGCGCGGCGTCCCCGCGGCCGTAAACCGACGCCGTCCGACGCCCGGCTGGCAGCGAGCGGCGCCCGCCGTCACCTCCGCCGCGTTGGCAGCCACACCGCAGCCCCGGCACCCCACTCAGAAGGGCCAACTACGGCCGAGGGGTGGTGGAGCGGCAGTGTGGTACACGCTCCGAGACTCCGTCAAACAAGTGATCTTAGTGAATAAAAATCTCCCGGCGTACATGCCGGGTCAATTCAGGATAAAACTCCAAGTTTTCGGCCATTACCTCCATGGTCGAAAGCTAAAACTGACTGTCGTAAACTAGTTTTTTTTCCTTTATTGAATTTCAATTTCCCCCCCCCCCCCCCCCGAAGGGGGCGGACTGGCAGCAGCTAGCAGCTTAGTACGCTTCTCTACAGCCTACAGACTTTTTAAAAAAACTGAAGAAGAAAAGAAACAAGAAAAACAGGCGAGAAAACGGTGACTTAAAGTGTAAAATGGCGGAAAATCGTGGAAAGTTAAAACAGAAAACAAAGGGGTTGGCAATGTTAATAAAATACACAGCAATCAGACAAGTAACATAGTAGACATACAATTAAAAAATATGGCGACAGTCTGGTTTCTGCTCGCAAGAGATAAAAAAATCACACCCTGCGACAGTATGATGGCCGTTCGCAACACTTCCCAAAAGACACACAACACGGAACACTCACTGTAAAACACTGCACGAAAATGTCGGCACAAAGATGACACTCCCTATCCAAGGGCAGATGGGGGGGGGGGGGCTGGAGCAGGGGGAAAACAAGGGGGGAGGAGAGGTAAAAACAAAAAAAACAAAAAAGGGGGAACCAAAGGAGGAAGAGGACTCATAAGGCGGGAGAGGGGCAGGGCAGACACGAGAGGGAATAGGAAAAGGCAGAGGAGGGAAATGCAAAAGGACTCAGGGGAGAGAAGGGGGGCAGAGAGAGGGGAGGTGGGGAAAAAGAGGATGGAAGGGGGGCAGAGGGAGCCCAGGAAAAGGACAGAGGAAAGGAGAGGGAGTGAGGATCAGAGTTGATAGGAGGGATAAATGGAGAGAGAGAGAGGGCATCATCCTGGAGGGGGAGTTGATGAAAGCCTCCTTGGGAAAGGAGACGAAGGGTGTAGAGATGGAGGGTAGGGGGGACACAACGGTGGGTGGGTTTTGGGAGAAGAGAGGAGCAACCAGGGGATGAGGGGGATTAAGGCGGCGGGAGGTGTAGCGTATGCAGATATGTTCGAGGAATAGGAGCAGATGGGGGAAAGGAAGGAGGTCATAGAGGACCCGCGTGGGGGACGGGAGGCGTATACGGAAGGCGAGGCCGAGTGCGTGGCGTTCGAGGATCTGGAAGGACTTGTAGAATTTGGGGGGTAAACTAGCGAGGCTCCACATTTATACGCAAAGCACGGCTTCTGATTGGCTGGAATATGTCATAGCAACACCGATATGGCGCGTTGTGAAGTGGTGCCCTCTACTTCCGTAGATGTAGTTTCTATCCCGAGTTGCTTGCAGCACTATGCTGAATACTTCAGTATACAGAGCCAGGACTATTTCCGACAAGGACCACCTTGGTCCCGAGATTAACCATTTGACGAGTGTTTTCCAGACGAATGGTTATTCCGCCGGTGAAATTAAATCAGTATTCTCCAAGGAAGTAAGACACGATGCTGTGCATAAACAAGAACAGGACCAACACATAGCTCGGCTTCCATTATGCAGTGCTACAACAACCAAGATAGGCAGAATCCTAAAGAGGCAAGGAATAAAACTAATTTTCCGACCACCTAGGAAAATTAAGGAAATGTTGAGATCAGTCAAAGATAGTCTCGGCTTAAGGGTGCCGGGAATTTATAGTATTCCTTGCGAATGCGGCAAGAATTACGTGGGCCAGCCTGCAAGAACCGTTGCACCGACCACCAGCGCCACCTGAAATACAGGTATTTGGAAAAATCTGCGGTGGCTGAGCGTAGCCTGTTTAACAAGCATAAGAATTTGTTTGAACAAACGAGAGTAATAGCCCACACATCTAATTACTGGGAGACTGTGATCCGGGAAGCAGTCGAAATTAGATAACAACTTTAACAGAGACAACGGCTATGCACTTAGCAAGGATAAAGAAAAATCGCAGATGAAATCTTTCTGCACTTCACCTCCTGATTCAAGGCATGGCGCTGCAAGCAACGCGGGTCAGAAACTGCATCTATGGAAGTAGAGGGCACCACTTGACTACACGGGTTATCGCTGTTGCTATGATGTATTCCAGCCTATCAGAAGCCGTGGGAGCCTCGCTAGTTTAAGACACCCCCACACCTTCCAACAAATCTCCCTTGCTGCTCGCTCTGTTTTCCACCTGAACACCTTCGCCACTTACTCCCACAACCGAGCCCACTTCACCTTCACCCGCCTCGACACCCTAGTTTAAGTCTCTTCCCTTCCCTCCCTCCCCCCCCCCCCTCCTTCCCGCCATGGCGCGGCACGAGTACGCATCCTCTTCCAGAACACTCTCTCCTTCCGCTCCAACAAATTCCTCCTCATGCACACCCTCTCCCACCACCAGGTCGACACCCTCTTCTTGAACGAAACCTGTCTCCAGCCCCACCATTCTATCCGCACCTCCCCCTGTATCCTCCACCGCACTGACGCTCCTGGTCCTCGTGCACAGGGTGGAGTTGCGATTGGCCACCTTAAGCATATCCTCGTCCGCCCACAACCTCTCCTCAATGACCGCACTGAACAGCTTATCCTTAGCGTCTTCTTCCCCTTCCTCACCATTACCTGTGCCACCATTATGTCCGCTCCACTGCTTCTCTTTCTTATGACTTCATCTCTCACATTCACCGCACCTTCTCCACCTATGTGAATGCCGCCGACCTGAACATCCATAGCCGCATTCCTGCTGCCCTTCGGCAGTGGCATCAGTTCCTCTCCACAATTCAAGGTAATCTTGTTCCCCTTCCCCAGCACACCCGACCCGAAAGTGACACCACCCCTGATGTTGTCATTGGCTCCGCCAACCTCCTCGGGCGTATCGCTGTCGCCGTCCTTGACCCCACAGGTAGTGATCACCTCCCTGTCCTTCTCACCATAACGTCTGCTCACCGCCCCCCTCCGGCTCCGCACCCTCCACCCCCTCCCAAGATTGTCCTTGGCTATCGCCGTACCAACTGGGATGCCTTCTGGGAATCCATCTCCACCCAGGCCGAAAGCCTACCTCTTACCTATCGCCATCCTGACATCATCCACGCCTCGTCCTTCCTTCAGAAGGTAATTACTGACGTCGTGGAGGCCCATGCTCCTACTAAAACCATCCACCCACACTGTCCCACTCTCCCTCCACGGGCTGTCCTCTTCTTCCGCCTCTATCGCTCCTTCCTGCGCACTCGTGACAGGGATACACTACAACGCCACCGGCAAATACAGCAACATGTACGGAAACTTATTACAACAACGAAACGCCGAGACTGGCGCCAGACCTGCACACGACTCAACGCCACCCTCCCTATCAACTCCTCCAAGTACTGGTCCACCTTCCATCGTCTTACTGGTTCCCTTTCCACTCCCCACTACCCCCTTCTCCATAACGATCGCCCCTTACCTGACAACCTCAGTAAGGCCAACCACTTTGCTTCCCATGTTTCCGAGGTCTTATCCAACCCCGATGATCTCCACTTTGATTATTCTCTGTTCCCCACCGTAATGGAACGTGCCGATACCTCGGTCGCTCCACTTGCTCCCAGTCTCCAGTACTTGGGGCAGTTGCCCCCCTCCGACATAAACACTCCCATCACAGCACAAGACATTAAACTTATCCTCCTGTCCAAACGCAACACGGTATCTGGTCACGACTGTGTCACCTACCGTCACCTTCGAGAAAGCCCCTATTCCTTGCTGACTGTTCTCGCCAATCTCTATAATGTCATCGTCTCTACTCACTTCTGCCCTGACCTGTGGAAGATCTCCCGCGTCCTCTTATTCCTCAAACCCAACAAACCCCCTTCTGCCGCCTCTTCCTGTCGTCCCATCTGCCTAACCTCCATCTTCAGTAAGGTCCTTGAATCCATCCTCTCCCACCGTATCCATCAGCACCTTGCCCAACACCATCTCCTCCCCCGTACCCAGTGTGGCTTCCGACCCTCCTCCTCTGCTGAAGCCCAACTCCTCAACCTTGTCCACCTTCTGTCCCTCCAGCTCAACTCCCGTCGCTCCGCCATTTTTGTTTCCCTTGACCTCCAAAATGCCTATAACCCTGTATGGCATCCTGGTCTCCTCTTTAAACTCCAAACCTACGCCCTGCCTATCAATTTTGTCCATCTGGTCGCTTCCTTCCTCTCGCACCATCCTTCCTATGTCACCCTCCACAACGCCAACTCTCGTTTCTTTTATTCCACGGCTGGTGTCCCCCAGGGTTCTGTCCTCTCCCCTCTCCTTTATCTCTTGTATACAGCTGATATGTCCAAGCCATCCCCACCAGTCCACCTTTTCCAGTATGCTGATAACACAGCCTTCCTGGGTCTCTATCCTACCCTTCAAAGGTCTCAACGTACCATCCAAACCCACCTCAACCAGTTCACCACTTGGTGTAACCAGTGGTTCCTCCGTCTCAACCTCTACAAAACCCAGGCAATCATCATAGGCCGCACCACTCGCTCCTTTCGCCTCCATGATTTCTACCTCACCTTTTATGGTCTTCCAATCCAGCTCACCCCCACCCTGAAATACCTTGGCCTCACCCTCGACTGACACCTCACCTGAACCCCTCATCTCCAGACCGTCCAGTAGAAAGCCCATTCCCGCCTCTGCCATCTGAAACTCCTGTCTGGCCGGACATGGGGATTGCATCCTTCTACCACCCTCCACACCTACAAATCCCTCATCCGTCCCATCCTCTGTTATGGCAGCGTTGCCTGGATCTGCGACCCAACCCGCTTTTACAAGGCCCTCCAAGTCCTTGAACGCCATGCGCTCCACCTTGCCTTCCATATCCGCCTTCCTTTCCCCACATGGCTCCTATATGAACTGATCCCCTTCCCCCACCTTCTACTGTTCCTCCATCATCTCCGCATCCTTTACATTGTCTGCAGGCTTGATCCCCCCCCCACCCTCTGGTTTCCTTCTTCCTCTCCACCCCCGCCTGTTGCCGCGCCTCTATCGCTGTATCCCTCCCTCTCCTCACCTCCACACCCTCCATCTCCTTCATCAGGGCAATTTCCAACGCCTTCCTCTCCCAGATGACGAACCACCGTGACATCTACCCTTCCTTCCAACTATAATCTGTCCCCCCCCTCCCAAGCGCCCCTTTTTTCGTCTTCCCTCCTTCTCCCAGAGCGGATTTTCCTCCATCCCCCCCCTCCCCTGAGATCCTGCACCCCTTACTTGCCTCTTTCCTTCCCACATCCCTCCCTACCTGGCACTCTTCAGCTTGCCCCGCGCTCATCTCCCCCATCTCTTACCATCTCATTCTTCTTCAGGTCTCCCTCATCTCCTAGCGCCTGGCAGATCCTCTGTTTTGATCATCATCAGTGTGCCACATCAGTGTTTTGTTTAGTGCTGTTTCTCCTGGATTGAGTGATTTTAATTGTGTACTGCCTTGAGGTTTGCCTCAGTGTTACGTTATGTGCTACGCCATCTGTCGATACATTTATGCTCCAGTCATACTGTGCCATGTGTTCTTTTAATCGTCGCAGTGTGTGGCTTTTTGTGTGTGCTACTTTTAAACAGTTTTTTTATCTCCTTTTTACAGTCACCCCGTTGTTTGTCTATTGCCTTCCATGATGTTTCTCCTTTTTTATATCTGTGTTCACCATATTCTCTCCTTTGTTATTTTTAAATGTCTTCAATTGTTTGTTCTACGTATGTCTTTCGGCTGAAGAGCAGCGCATATGCTGCTGCCAGCCCACCCCGATGAGGAATTGAAATACAATAAAGAAAAAAGAAAAATAGTTTAAGACAGTCAATTTTAGCCCTGACGACGCCCATGGAGGTAGTGGTCGAAATCTTGCAATTTTATCCTGAACTGGCGCGGCATGTACACCTAGAGATTTTTATTCAAGAAATACGTCGTGAAAGACTTGGTAGCAAAGTGGTCTTAGTGATCATCAAGCGGCAGGATGCCCCCCCCCCTACCGCCCCCCCCCCCCACACACACACAAAAACAAATCTTATGACTCTTTGCTCCTATCCACAGTCCTGCAGCATTTTACATACTAAAATAATTCGCCAAATTTTAAACGTGGCGTAATGAATAACTTCTGTTAGGTCGTCTCGTTCTCTATGTAGGGCTGTACCGTGGGAAGCAAGGAGAGGATGTTGTTTGGTTGCCGGTATCAAATGGTTCAAATGGCTCTCAGCACTATGGAACTAAACGTCTGAGGTTATCAGTCCCCTAGACTTAGAACTACTTAAACCTAAGTAACCTAAGGATACCACACACATCTGTGCCCGAAGCAGGAGTCGAACCTGCGACCGTAGCAGCAGCGCGGTTTCTGACTGAAGCGCCTAGAACCGCTCGGCCACAACGACCGGCTTGCCGTATCCTCTTTCTATAACACAAACTGGACGCATGTATCAACTGGGTTCTTTGTTCATAAGAATAGAAAATTTACTTAAGATTTCGCTGTGGTACAAGCCATTCTGCACAGTCCACGTGAGCCTCCCTGCTGGTGAAGTACAAAGTCCGCAACCTTCACAATTATGGTTGCTATGTGCTGCCTGTCTCTGAGTTGGTGGCGGAACTGGCTGCCAGCCCGCCGGTCTGCGGCGGTGATCCTAAATACTGGCGGCCGAGAGGGTGTTGGCGGCGCGTTCCCTGCGAGTCTGTTGTTGGCCTCTGTCTGTCATCTCCCAACCTGTTTGCCACATGGTGCACTGGCGTCGGCTTACTCCATCATTGAATGTGACTACATACTGTTTGACAGTGTTTTAAAACTTGAAAGTTTTCTTGTCGTGACTGTCTTTACCCAATTTGGAATATTTTCTGCACTGTATCTTCTTCAGACTGGATGCACTCTAGAATGTACAACTTTAATTGAATCTCATAATCTACAAAATATACCTAGGTGCATACAAACGAATATTATTTATTGTAAAAGTAATATTTTAGCACACATTATTGTTATAGCATTTGATTTGCAGTACCGGTTTTGGTTCCTCAATAGTGTCATCTTCAGGCCCTGTGCATAAACGACGAAAGGGATCCAGTCATCACATATACAGGGTGGTCCATTGATCGTGACCAGGCCAAATATCTCACGAAATAAGCGTCAAACGAAAAAACTACAAAGAACAAAACTCGTCCAGCTTGAAGGGGGAAACCTGAGGGCGCTATGGTTGGTCCGCTAGATGGCGCTGCCATAGGTCAAACGGATATCAACTGCGCTTTTTAAAATAGAAACCCCCATTTTGTATTACACATTTGTGTAGTACGTAAAGAAATATGAATGTTTTAGTTGGATCACTTTTCTCACTTTGTGATAGATGGCGCTGCAATAGTCACAAACGTATAATTACGTGGTATCACGTAACATTCCTCCAGAGCGGACGGTATTTGCTTCGTGATACATTACCCGTGTTAAAATGTACCGTTTACCAATTGCTGAAAAGGTCGATATCGTGTTGATGTATGGCTATCGTGATCAAAATGCCCAAAGAGCGTGTGCAGGAAGTGTTGAGCCACATGTGAAACGTCAGCCACGCCCTGGAACAAATGATGATGCCCGAGTAGGTGTTTTACCTGCTGTAGCGGCTAATCCGCACATCAGTAGCAGAAAAATTGCGCGATAATCTGGAATCTCAAAAACGTCGGTGTTGACAATGCTACATCAACATCGATTGCACCCCTACCATATTTATATGCACCAGGAATTGCATGGCGACGACTTTGAATGTCGTGTACAGTTCTGCAACTGGACAAAGAGAAATTTCTGGACGATGACAGATTTTTTGCACGCGTTCTATTTAGTGTCGAAGCGTCATTCACCAACAGCGGTAACGTAAACCGACATAATATGCACTACTGGGCAACGGAAAATCCACGATGTCTGCGACAAGTGGAACATCAGCGACCTTGGCGGTTTAATGTATGGTGCGGCATTATGGGAGGAAGGATAATCGGCCCCCATTTTATCGATGGCAATGTAAATGGTGCAATTAATGCTGATTTCCTACGTAATGCCCTACCGATGTTACTACAAGATGTTTCACTGCATGACAGAATGACGATGTACTTCCAACATGATGGATGTCCGGCACATAGCTCGCGTGCGGTTGAAGCGGTATCGAATAGCATATTTCATGACAGGTGGATTGCTTGTCGAAGCACCATACCATGGCCCGCACGTTCACCGGATCTGACGTCCCCGGATTTCTTCCTGGGGGGAAAATTGTAGGGTATTTGCTATCGTGATCCTCCGACAACGCCTGACAACATGCGTTGTCAATGCATTTGCGAACATTACGGAAGGCGAACTACTCGCTGTTGAGACAAATGCCGTTACACGTATTGCCAAATACATTGAGGTTGACGCACATAATTTTAAGCATTTATTGCATTAATGTGGTATTTACAGGTAATCAGGCTGTAACAGCATGCGTTTTCAGAAATGATAAGTTCACAAAGCTACATGTATCACATTGGAATAACCGAAATAAAATGTTCAAACGTACCTACGTTCAGTATTTTAAATTAAAAAACCTATCTGTTACCAACTGGTTGTCTAAAATTGTGAGCCATATGTTAGTGGTTATTGCAGCGCCATCTATCACAAAGTGAAAAAAGTGATCCAACTAAAACATTCATATTTCTTTACGTACTACACAAATGTGTAATACAAAATGGGGGTTCGTATTTTTAAAAAACGCAATTTATATCAGTTTGACGTATGGCAGCGCCATCTAGCGGGCCAACCATAGCACCATATGGTTTCCCCCTTCAAGCTAGACGAGTTTCGTTCTTTGTAGTTTTTTCGTTTGACGCTTATTTCGGGAGATATTTGGCCTGGTCACGATTAATGGACCACCCTGTATAACAGGAAACAGTTATTCGCACTTCATTTCTGTTTAAGGCTTTACAATCAAAGTGTGTTACTTGTGTGAATATCACACTTTGCTTCTGAAGCCTTAAACAGAAATCTGGTGCAGATAACTGTTTTCTGTTATGTACGTGTATAACTGGATGCCTTTTGTCGTTTATGCACAGGCCTCGAAGATGCCTCTATTGAGGATTCGCAACTGGCAGTATAAATCAAATGCTGTAAAAATAACGGCTTTTGGAACATTATTTTTATAATTCATCGACTAGCTGCAATCCCGGACTCCGTAGTTGCAAGAAGGAATTAGGTTTACTGAACATTATTTATAGTTGCTCATCTATCATTCAGTCAGTAACAAATTTACTAATGTCGTTAGTAACATCCAATTACTGTACTGTGATCAGTAGTAACACAGTCTTATAATAGTCTTATTTTTAAGCTCTTTGTATGACGTAACATCAAGTCTTGCAAAATTGGTTGTACGTAGGGGAAGGATGCTATCACTAAAAGAATATGTGCTGTAAAAGTCTTACATAATCTAAGAAGTATTTTATTATCAGTGTAAATTGAACTTTATCTTTTGTTTTTTACTACAGTAGACAAGTCATAGGTATACAGAGTTAATGAAATATTTGAAAAGTAAGAACACATCGCCCAACGAATTCCTTCGATGGAGGCATATCCGTGAGCATGTTGAAATGTAATAGATGTTAAATTTTACATACATTTAGATGTGTGTGGCAATACGTTTAATATTTGTCTTTTTAGTAGATTTTTTGCATTTGAATTGGAATAGCATGTACTCCAAACCAAGATGGCTAAAAGTTGAAATATCGTCACGGAAATTGACAAAAAAAGTTTAAATGATTATCAAACCACTTACAAACTCTTAGAAAACATATAATCGAAACCATTATGTAAATTCTGATCATATTGGTCTACTTAGGTGCACCATTACACAAAATTGAAGGTGGCTCATTGAAAGCAACTGCATCGCTTAACCACACCAACTCTCCGCTCACAGCACCTAACTTTATATTGTAAATATGACCAAATACCCCGAATTCCTCTTACTTCACAATGATGGCTGCAGAAATTTAGTCACTGTTACCTCATCAACACATTGTTTCAATCATTAATACTAGTAAATTACGAGAACGTAGTGCAAATTCTACCTTTTTCACTGTTGTTATTTGTCTTCGTGGATAAACTCACAACTTAGATGGCTAAAATTCGGCAATGCAGGGTACACATAATGACCAGTGTTAACTGTCTATTATCAATATCCACATGTAAATCGAGCTGCCCCATCTCAGGGACTGCTTAATACATTTCTTTGATGTGATCAGCTTTATGTCATTGAAAGATTTAATTACATGATGTAAAAAATGAAAACTGGATTGGGAAGGAGGGTGTCACAAAATAAATGAAATCAGGACACGGCTGGCTTCAAAGACACTGATACACACTAAGTTCCTGTAATGAGGACTTTATCTGAAGTGGAAGCTGACACCGTTGAGGATGATCCGTGAAAAACAATGTTTCGAATTTCTGCAAAAGAATCATCGTTTGATTACAATATCGATGGGCTTCCTGAGCCACAACGTTCCTAAGGTAGTTCTGGATACCTGAAATTACGACGTGACTCCGGGCTTGATGAGGAACCAGAAGAGCAGCAAGTTAATGCTGGTAGTAATGGCATTTCCTATTTTATCCACTTTGGTAAAACGATACTATGTATCACCTGCAAAGGTCACATGGTTTACTGATGCGCTGTAGATTTGAGAAGTACGTCGTGCGGAAAAATTAAAATGATTACTATGAATACTGAAGAAATTGCAAAAAGGTGGAAATTTAAGGAGATGGGACCTGGATAAACTGACTAAACCAGAGATTGTACAGAGTTTCAGGAACAGCATAAGGGAACAATTGACAGGAATGGGGGAAAGAAATACAGTAGAAGACGAATGGGTAGCTCTGAGGGATGAAGTAGTTAAGGCAGGAGAGGATCAAGTAGGTAAAACGACGAGGGCTATTAGAAATCCTTGGGAAACAGAAGAAATACTGAATTTAATTGATGGAAGGAGAAGATATAAAAATGCAGTAGATGAAGCAGGCAAAAAGGAATACGAACGTCTCAAAAATGAGATCGACAGGAAGTGCAAAATGGCTAAGCAGGCATGGCTAGAGGACAAATGTAAAGATGTAGAGGCTTATCTCACTAGGGGTAAGATAGATACAGCATTTTTTTTTGTCATCAGTCTACTGACTGGTTTGATGCGGCCCGCCACGAATTCCTTTCCTGTGCTAGTCTCTTTATCTCAGAGTAGCACTTGCAACCTACGTCCTCAATTATTTGCTTGACGTATTCCAATCTCTGTCTTCCTCTACAGTTTTTGCCCTCTACAGCTCCCTCTAGTACCATGGAAGTCATTCCCTCATGTCTTAGCAGATGTTCTATCATCCTGTCCCTTCTCCTTATCAGTGTTTTCCACATATTCCTTTCCTCTCTGATTCTGCGTAGAACCTCCTCATTCCTTACCTTATCAGTCCACCTAATTTTCAACATTCGTCTATAGCACCACATCTCAAATGCTTCGTTCTCTTCTGTTCCGGTTTTCCCACAGTCCATGTTTCACTACCATACAATGCTGTACTCCAGACGTACATCCTCAGAAATTTCTTCCTCAAATTAAGGCCGGTATTTGATGTTAGTAGACTTCTCTCGGCCAGAAATGCATTTTTTGCCATAGCGAGTCTGCTTTTGATGTCCTCCTTGCACCGTCCGTCATTGGTTATTTTACTGCCTAGGTAGCAGAATTCCTTAACTTCATTGACTTCGTGACCATCAATCCTGATGTTAAGTTTCTCGCTGTTCTCATTTCTACTACTTCTCATAACCTTTGCCTTTCTCCGATTTACTCTCAAACCATACTGTGTACTCATTAGTCTGTTCATTCCGTTCAGCAGATCATTTAATTCTTCTTCACTTTCACTCAGGATAGCAATGTCATCAGCGAATCGTATCGTTGATATCCTTTCACCTTGTATTTTAATTCCACTCCTTAACCTTTCTTTTATTTCCATCATTGCTTCATCGATGTACAGATTGAAGAGTAGGGGCGAAAGGCTACAGCCTTGTCTTACTCCCTTCTTAATACGAGCACTTCGTTCTTGATCGTCCTCTCTTATTATTCCCTCTTGGTTGTTGTACATATTGTATATGACCCGTCTCTCCCTATAGCTTACCCCTACTTTTTTCAGAATCTTGAACAGCCTGCACCATCTTATAATGTCGAACGCTTTTTCCAGGCCGACAAATTCTATGAACGTGTCTTGATTTTTCTTTAGCCTTGCTTCCATTATTAGCCGTAACGTCAGAATTGCCTCTCTCGTGCCTTTACTTTTCCTAAGGCCAAACTGATCGTCACCTAGCGCATTCTCAATTTTCTTTTCCATTCTCCTGTATATTATTCTTGTAAGCAGCTTCGATACATGAGCTGTTAAGCTGATTGTGCGATAATTCTCGCACTTGTCAGCTCTTGCCGTCTTCGGAATTGTGTGGATGATGCTTTTCCGAAATTCAGATGGTATGTCGCCAGACTCATATATTCTACACACCAACGTGAATAGTCGTTTAGTTGCCACTTCCCCTAATGGTTTTAGAAATTCTGATGGAATGTTATCTATACCTTCTGCCTTATTTGACTGTAAGTCCTCCAAAGCTCTTTTAAATTCCGATTCTAATACTGGATCCCCTATCTCTTCTAAATCGACTATTGTTTCTTCTTCTATCACATCAGACAAATCTTCACCCTCATAGAGGCTTTCAATGTATTCTTTCCACCTATCTGCTCTCTCCTCTGCATTTAACAGTGTCATTCCCGTTCCACTCTTAATGTTACCACCGTTGCTTTTAATGTCACCAAAGGTTGTTTTGACTTTCCTGTATGCTGAGTGTGTCCTTCCGACAATCATATCTTTTTCGATGTCTTCACATTTTCCCTGCAGCCATTCCGTCTTAGCTTCCCTGCACTTCCTATTTATTTCATTCCTCAGCGACTTGTATTTCTGTATTCCTGATTTTCCCGGAACATGTTTGTACTTCCTCCTTTCATCAATCAACTGAAGTATTTCCTCTGTTACCCATAATTTCTCCGCAGCTACCTTCTTTGTACCTATGTTCTCATTCCCAACTTCTGTGATGGCCCTTTTTAGAGACGTCCATTCCTCTTCAACTGTGCCGCCTACTGCGCTATTCCTTATTGCTCTATCTATAGCGTTAGAGAACTTCAAACGTATTTCGTCATTCCTTAGAACTTCCGAATCCCATTTCTTAGCGTATTGATTCTTCCTGACTAATGTCTTGAACTTCAGCCTACCCTTCATCACTACTATATTGTGATCTGAGTCTATATCTTCTCCTGGATACGTCTTACAATCCAGTATCTGACTTCGGAATCTCTGTCTGACCATGATGTAATCTAATTGAAATCTTCCCGTAGAGCCTACAGGAAAATTAAAGAGACCTTTGGAGAAAAGAGATACACTTGTATGAATATCAAGAGCTCAGATGGAAACCCAGTTCTAAGCAGGAAGTTGGATCGAGTATATACAGGGTCTATACAAGGGCGATTTACTTGAGGACAATATTATGAAAATGGAAGAGGATGTAGATGAAAATGAAATGGGAGATACGACACTCCGTGAAGAGTTTGACAGATCACTGAAAGACCTGAGTCGAAACAAGGCCCCGGGAGTAGACAACATTCCATTAGAACTACTGACGGCCTTGGAAGAGCCAGTCCTGACAAAACTCTGCCATCTGGTGACCAAGATATATGAGACAGGCGAAATACCCTCAGACTTCAAGAAGAATATAATAATTCCAATCCCAAAGAAAGCAAGTGTTAACAGATGTGAAAATTACTGAACTATCAGTTTAATTAGTCACAGCTGCAAAATACTAACGCGAATTCTTTACAGACAAATGGAAAAACTGGTAGAAGCCGACATCGGGGAAGATCAGTTTGGATTCCGTAGAAACGTTGGAACACGTGAGGCAATACTGACCTTACGCCTTATCTTAGAAGAAAGATTAAGGAAAGGCAAACCTACGTTTCTAGCATTTGTAGACTTAGAGAAAGCTTTTGATAATGTTGACTCGAATACTCTCTTTCCAATTCTAAAGGTGGCAGGGCTAAAATACAGGGAGCGAAAGGCTATTTACAATTTGTACAGAAACCAGATGGCAGTTATAAGAGTCGAGGGACATGAAAGGGAAGCAGTGGTTGGGAAGGGAGTGAGACAGGGTTGTAGCCTCTCCCCGATGCTATTCAATCTGTATATTGAGCAAGCAGTGAAATAAACAAAAGAAAAATTCGGAGTAGGTATTAAAATCCATGGAGAAGAAATAAAAACTTTGAGGTTCGCCGATGACATTGTAATTGTGTCACAGACAGCAAAGGACTTGAAAGAGCAGTTGAACGGAATGGATAGTGTCTTGAAAGGAGGATATAAGATGAACATCAACAAAAGCAAAACGAGGATAATGGAATGTAGTCGAATTAAGTCTGGTGATGCTGAGGGAATTAGATTAGGAAATGAGACACTTAAAGTAGTAAAGGAGTTTTGCTATTTAGGAAGTAAAATAACTGATGATGGTCGAAGTAGAGAGGATATAAAATGTAGACTGGCAATGGCAAGGAAAGCGTTTCTGAAGAAGAGAAATTTGTTAACATCGAATATAGATTTATGTATCAGGAAGTCGTTTCTGAAAGTATTTGTTAGGAGTGTAGCCACGTATGGAAGTGAAACATGGACGATAACTAGTTTGGACAAGAAGAGAATAGAAGCTTTCGAAATGTGGTGCTACAGAAGAATACTGAAGATAAGGTGGATAGATCACGTAACTAATGAGGAGGTATTTGATAGGATTGGGGAGAAGAGAAGTTAGTGGGATCGGTTGGTAGGACATGTCCTGAGGCATCAAGGGATCACCAGTTTGGTATTGGAGGGCAGTGTGGAGGGTAAAAATCGTAGTGGGAGACCAAGAGATGAATACACTAAACAGATTCAGAAGGATGTAGGTTGCAGTAGGTACTGGGAGATGAAGAAGCTTGCACAGGATAGAGTAGCATGGAGAGCTGCATCAAACCAGTCTCAAGACTGAAAACCACAACAACAACAACAACAACTATGAAGATGCACTTTTTGAGTAGTAAAGGTGTAAAATGAGAATAAATATACGTGTAGTGTATTCTATAATCTATAAATATACTAATGTAAAAATAAAATTTGGTAATGTCATATATATTCTGTTATTATTACAATGAATAGTATCCATGATGAGCAGAACTCAATGGAGATGGGTGAGACGAAGTTAAGAGTCGAGCTGCGTGCTGGATCAGCGAAAGAGCGAAGAGCTACTGCGAGTCAAATAGGCGAGTGAGTGAAGAACACAAACAGCAGAGTGACTCCTGAGTCACCTGTGGCCTGGTCCGTGTGGAGCCGTGAATAATAAACGGCCTCTGAGGTCCAAATCAGTGAGTGAATCAAGAGTGCAGTGACTCACGAGTCTCCTGTGATTCACTCTATGCTGTGTCTATGCTGTATTGGGAGCGATAGGGTAGCCAAACACTTCCGTTTTGCAGAGTATCGTCCCTCTTGGTCAAGAGTTGAATCGTCTAAGAAAGCATTTCCTTGCAATCTTTCTTTGCATATCAAAAGTAGAAATAAATAGTAAAAAAGTATTCTCAGCATTAATGCTATGATTTGAAGGAGTGACGTTTCTTTACTTTCTGTTCTTTCTGTGACTAAAAAGAAGCTGTTCAGAACAATAAGGCTTATGAACACATACATAAGAAATTGCATTTAGTATTTTTTTTTGCACCATACTCTATGGCATAGTGACTAATTCAGCAGGCTGGATGGGATGGTGCTGCTGCAGCCTGCCGTGGAATCTTTGTTCCGCACACTGAAGTCACTGGAGAGGCTTTCAGGGTCCGAAGAAGTACCGCTCATTGTCGCCACTCACTCGCTCACTTTGCGATGAAATCTGGCTCTTTGAGTCAGTTCAAGAGTGGACGGCCCACCTCTAGTTCACACTGGAGTGGTGTGGCAGGTGCTGCCACCAGTGCTTGACTTCAGAAACAGACGTTCTCTGATGTTATGTGCCATATGATACAATCTTAGTGTCCCCTACATCTGGGATTATGCTGCAGTGAAATATCTAGGGGCCATTGCTATAGATTGATATGAAACAGATGAAACATGGGGAATCAGTGCGACTTTGACTTGTTAGAATGGTTATACAAAACAACAGAGTATCTGTAAGGAGAATCACATACACTCCTGGAAATGGAAAAAAGAACACATTGACTCCGGTGTGTCAGACCCACCATACTTGCTCCGGACACTGCGAGAGGGCTGTACAAGCAATGATCACACGCACGGCAAAGCGGACACACCAGGAACCGCGGTGTTGGCCGTCGAATGGCGCTAGCTGCTCAGCATTTGTGCACCGCCGCCGTCAGTGTCAGCCAGTTTGCCGTGGCACACGGAGCTCCATCGCAGTCTTTAACACTGGTAGCATGCCGCGTCAGCGTGGACGTGAACCGTATGTGCAGTTGACGGACTTTGAGCGAGGGCGTATAGTGGGCATGCGGGAGGCCGGGTGGACGTACCGCCGAATTGCTCAACACGTGGGGCGTGAGGTCTTCACAGTACATCGATGTTGTCGCCAGTGGTCGGCGGAAGGTGCACGTGCCCGTCGACCTGGGACCGGACCGCAGCGACGCACGGATGCACGCCAAGACCGTAGGATCCTACGCAGTGCCGTAGGGGACCGCACCGCCACTTCCCAGCAAATTAGGGACACTGTTGCTCCTGGGGTATCGGCGAGGACCATTCGCAACCGTCTCCATGAAGCTGGGCTTCGGTCCCGCACACCGTTACGCCGTCTTCCGCTCACGCTCCAACATCGTGCAGCCCGCCTCCAGTGGTGTCGCGACAGGCGTGAATGGAGGGACGAATGGAGACGTGTCGTCTTCAGCGATGAGAGTCGCTTCTGCCTTGGTGCCAATGATGGTCTTATGCGTGTTTGGCGCCGTGCAGGTGAGCGCCACAATCAGGACTGCATACGACCGAGGCACACAGGGCCAACACCCGGCATCATGGTGTGGGGAGCGATCTCCTACACTGGCCGTACACCACTGGTGATCGTCGAGGGGACACTGAATAGTGCAGTACATCCAAACCGTCATCGAACCCATCGTTCTACCATTCCTAGACCGGCAAGGGAACTTGCTGTTCCAACAGGACAATGCACGTCCGCATGTATACCGTGCCACCCAACGTGCTCTAGAAGGTGTAAGTCAACTACCCTGGCCAGCAAGATCTCCGGATCTGTCCCCCATTGAGCATGTTTGGGACTGGATGAAGCGTCGTCTCACGCGGTCTGCACGTCCAGCACGTATGCTGGTCCAACTGAGGCGCCAGGTGGAAATGGCATGGCAAGCCGTTCCACAGGACTACACCAACATCTCTACGATCGTCTCCATGGGAGAATAGCAGCCTGCATTGCTGCGAAAGGTGGATATACACTGTACTAGTGCGACATTGTGCATGCTCTGTTGCCTGTGTCTATGTGCCTGTGGTTCTGTCAGTGTGATCATGTGATGTATCTGACCCCAGGAATGTGTCAATAAAGTTTCCCCTTCCTGGGACAATGAATTCACGGTGTTCTTATTTCAATTTCCAGGAGTGTATTTCACTGACCTTATATCTACCCTGTATGTCTTCTCACGGCGATTTCACGTAGAATGGAGGACCACACAGTATTTTATCACAGGGCTGCCCTGTGACATTCAGACTGCTGCTGAACAGATCTCGATGATACCGCTGGACTCACCACGCATCAAGAGCGCCCTTCGCTCCGTTATGTATACTCGACGGCTGGATTGCCACCAACGAACTTTAGCGCTACAAACGCAAAAAAAGGATTGGAGCAATTAACGGTCTGTTAATTTCACGGGCGCGCGTCCTGAATGAGTGTACAAGCGGGCACAGACATCCGTTAACAGCGAACGGTGACTAACGCAGTCCGAGCGTACATTTTCCGGCCGATGTGTTGTCGAGTATGTTGTCGCGGACCATACCTGACTGTCGCTTTGTTCGGCGCGCGACGGGTTTTACGAATGAATTGTCGCTTTAATGGCTTTCTTTAGCGAGGTGTGACTGCGATTCACGTTCCTGAAAACTAATTAACTCTAGTTTAATGTGCAATGTTTTGTTAAGAGTGAGGTCAGTGAACGGTATAGGAGCAGGCGACGAATAACACAGTAAATTAGATTTGCTATTGCCCCTGTCACAAGCAGCTGCGTACCGAAATAATGAAGTTGTTTTCAGTACAACGCCAACACGCATTTGTCTGTAATATTGTTTTAACAGATACAAAAAATGTGATGAAATTCGTATTACATTGTGTGCATAAGTAATTAAAAATGTCAGGTACGTTTACTCTCACTGTAAATGTAAACTTGTTCTCTGATAGGGATAAAGAAATAACGGGAATTTCTGAACATATTACGGAAGACAAACACCAAAGAAAGGGAAGGGTTTCTGGGACATTTTCTACGAAAAACAGCAATAGTTGACATGGAACTTGAAGCAGCGTAGAGGGTGAACGGTAGAGGGAGACAAAGAAAAGGGGGGAAAGCAAGATTGGGGTTTAGCGTCGCTTCCATGACGCAGTCATTAGCGACGAAACACACTCTAGGCTCAGTGGAACTGTAGTGAACGAATTCGTTCACGTCCATTAAAAAAAAGTCCTCCATTCGAAAAAAGTCTTCTTCCAGAACTCCCAAACATCTGATTTTCAGCTAACAATTTTAATCATTTTTCCATCATCATAAACATCATAATTTGATCTTTATCATCATCATCATCATCATCATCATCATCAAAAGTTCACTGTCATCACTGCTTTCACCATCAACAATTTGTTGCAATAACAACCACCACCACCAGTTAGCCGTCATTATGACCATCAACATCATATAGTCAGCACCACCACCACTAACATCATCAACTGATCAACATCACAATAATATCATCATCATCATCATCATCATCATCATCATCATCATCATCATCATTATCATCTGATTACCACCACCACTCCTATCATCATCCAATCATTATAACAATTACCGCTGTCATCATCATCGTATCATTGTCGTGTCATGTCATATCATATCATATCATATCATATCATCATCAAGTTGCCACCACCACCATCACCACCACCATCTCCCAGTCATCATGAACACTGTCTTACGATTGTCAGCACTGCTATCACCCAATCATCACCCAGTCATATTCATGCAATCACCAATAATCATCTGATGTTAAATCATCACCTTCACCTTCAGGCATAATAAAATCATATTCCGCAGCTTGCATGGCAATGTTCATAAAGCTTTGACAAATAAAAGTAGTCCTACATAATTTACACTGCCAGCAGTTGTAAACTGTTAACATACAGGGTGTTCCAGCTATCTCGTCCACCCAAAATATCTCTGGAGCAATAACAGCTAGTGGAAAACGACTTTCACCGGTATCAATGTAGGGCTGGGGCCCATGAATGTACATATTTGGAAACATTCTAAAACGAAAGCATATGTGTTTTTTAACAGAAACTTAGCATGACAAAGTACATACACAATGGCGATGATTGCATCGCAATATTCCCATTACATCCCGAGATATTGAGACGCGAAGTTGACGCCTGAAACACCCGACATGCGCTGCTAGCGCACGTCCTGAGGCTCAGGCGTGAACCCCATGCTGCCCGTAATCGCGATGTGATTGACATGCGTAATCACATCTCCATACTTATCAAGAGGTCCGAAACGAATAATACGGTCTGCTGCGAACATAAAAGGGCGCTTTGGAAGAAGGGCAAAACTGGTAGCAGGCAAGCATGTTCCCTTTACCGCTGATGCAAGTGATGGAAGAACAGTAGTGTTTACGTGTAAGTCACGTGTATTGAATCAGAGCAGTAAGATTGGTCGGCGGAATGACGGAAAGGAGCTGCCTTGCTTGGACACGCCTGTAACCACTCCGAGATCTTCCCGATTTGTTGGCGTTTCAGCGAGGACTGTGCAATAAAGTGTCTGCAAGGAATAGTGCACCACCCACGTAATGTAGCACAGCATAAGAACTGTGGTCGTAAGAACATCCTAACCGGCAGGACCGGAGACCGGTTTACACATTTGTCAATGGCAATGGGTTTCAAACCCGACAGGAATTGGTAGGAGTGAATTCAGGTCCAGTTCTTCTTCACTGAAGAGCCAAAGAAACGGGAACACCTGCCTAACATCGTGTAGGGCCGACGCGAACACACAGAAGCGCCGCAACACGACGTGGCATGGACTCGACTAATGTCTGAAGTAGTGCTGGAGGGAACTGACACCATGAATCTTGTAGGACTGTCCATAAACCCTTAAGAGTACGACGGGGTGAAGATATTTTTCTGAACAGCACGTTGCAAGGCATCCTCAATAATGTTCATGTCTGGGGAGTCTGGTGGCCAGCGGAAGAGTTTAAACCCAGAAGTGTGCTCATGGAGCCACTCTGTAGCAATTCTGGACGTGTGGGGTGTCGCACTGTCCTGCTGGAATAGCCCACGTCCGTCGGAATACACAATGGACATGAACGGATGCAGGTGATCAGACGGGATGCTTATCTAGTTATCACCTGTCTAGCTGTATCAGGGTCCCATATTACAACAACTGTTAACGCCCCACACCACTACAGAGCCTCCACCAGCTTAAACAGACTCCTGCTGAGACATGCAGAGTATATGGATTCATGAGGTGTCACCATACCCGTACACGTCCGTCCACTCGGTGCATTTTGAAACGAGACTCTTTCGACCAAGCACATGTTTAGAGCCATCAACAGTCCAATGTCAACGGGTAACGTCTTTGACTAGTAATAAAAACGTCCTCGGTCCTGCGTTCGAACACCGGCATCGCTTAAATTTTTAATAAAAGTCATCAGCATTGGTGGCAGAAGACTTCCGGCCTAAGAAGTCACCCTCATTCCGCTGACCGCTTCGTCAAAGAGGGTGGAGGAGTGGATTGAGGTTCAGGGCACACTCTTGCCTTTCGAGTGGGAGACTACCCCAGAATGAGGAACAATCAGCAATGATCAACAGTATAAGGATGCAGAAGGCGATGGAAACCACTGCATTAGAGACACATTCGCAAGTAATGTGGCCTGTAGTTGAAAAAGTCTCATGATGATCTCTCCACTGGCAAAACATTCGGGAATAGCCCCCCATTCGGATCTCTGGAAGGGGAGTGCCAAGGCGCAAGTCACCATGTAAAAAAAAACTCAATAACCAACGGAAGGAGAAATTGCTAAGAGTAGGGACAAGCTAGAAAATATGAAAAGGAAAATTCAAAGGCTCAATCTAGATACAGTTGGGGTCAGAGGAGTGAAATGGAAAGAACACAAGGATTTCTGGTCTGATGAGTATATTAACAGCAGCAGAAAATGGTATGATGCCAGTAGTATTCGCAATGAATAGGAAGGTAGGGCACAGAGCGTGTTACTGTCAATAGTTCAGATATAGGATTGTTCTTATCAGAATCGACAGCAAACCAACACCGACAACGATAGTTCAGGTATACATGCCGACAATGAGGAGATGACGTATATAAGGATACTGAACGGTTAATTCAGTACATAAAAGGAGATGAAAATGTATTAGCCGTGGATGACTAGAGAAATAGTTGCGGGAAAATATGGGCTTGGTACTAGGAATGAGAGAGAAGAAATGTTCAGTTATGCAATAAATTTCAGCTAGTAATAGCGAATACTCTTTTCAAGAGTAACAAGACGAGTAGATACACTTCGGAAAGCCTAGGAGATACGGCAAGATTTCTGTTAGATTACATTATGGCCATACAAAGATTCAGAAATCAGATACTGGATTTCACGGCGTACCTAGCAACCTCAGATCACAATGTAGTAGTGATGAAGAGTAGGCTGAAGATTAAGACATTAGTCAGGAAGAATCAATACGCAAAGAAGTGGGATACGGAAGTACTAAGGAATGACGCGATACCCTTTAAATGCTGTAAGGCTTTAGATATAAGCAGTAGCTCAGTAGGCAGTACAGTGGAAGAGGAATGGACATCTCCAAAAAGGGCAACCACAGGAGCTGAAATGAAAAACATAGGTACAAAGAAGGTAACTACGAAACCATGGGTAACGGAAGAAACATTTCAGTAGACTAATGAAAGGCGGAAATACAAAAATGTTCAGGGAAATCCGGGAATACAGAGATACAAGTCAGTTAGGAAAACAATAAACAGGAAGTGCAAGGAAGCAAAGGCGAAATGATTGCATGAAAAATGTGAGGAAATCGAAAAAATAATGACTTTCGAGAGGGCTGACTCGGCATACGGAAAAGGCAAAACAATGTTCTTTCAAATTAAAAGTAAGAGTAGAAACATTAAGAGTGCAACGCGAATTCCATCACAATTTCTGAAGTCATTTGGGGAAGTGGAAACAGACCGACTAACTTGGTGTGTGGTTTGGGTGAGTCTGGCAATGTACCATCTGACTTTCGGAAAAATATCCTCCACAGAATTTCGAAGATTGCAAGACTTGACTTTTACGAGAATTGTCGAGGAATCAGATTAACAGCTTATGCAACCAAGTTTCTAACAGGAGTAATATACAGAAGAATGGGAAATAAAACTGAGGACGTATTAGATGAAGACCAGTTTGGCTTTAGGAAAGGCAAAGGCGCTAGAGAGGCAGTGCTGTTGTTGCGGTTGATAATGGAAGCAAGAGTGAAGAAAAATCAAGACGCATAAATAGGATATGTCAACTTCAAAAACGGGTTTGACAATGCAAGATGCTGCAATATGTTCGAAATCATGATGAAAATAGGGGTAAGCCATAGGGGTAACACACATTATGTACAAGGGCTGAGAGGGAATAATAAAATGCAACACCAAGAACAAAGTGCCCGGATTGAAAAGGGTGTAAGACCGGAGAGTAGTCTTCCGCCCCCTACTGTTCAATCTGTACATTGAAGAAGCAGTTATGGAAATAAAAGAAACATGTAGGAGTGGAATTAAAATTGAATGTAAAGGATGTCAATGATACGATTCGCTGATGACATTGCTATCTTGAGTGAAAGTGAAGAAGAATTCCATGATCTGCTGAATGGAATGGACCGTCTAATGAGAACAGAATATGGAATTAGAATAAATCGAAGAAAGACGAAAGTAACGGGAAGTAGCAGAAATGAGAACAAAGAGAAACTCAGCATCAGGATTGATGGTCACGAAGTAGATGAAGTTAAGGAATTCTACTACCTAGGTAGCAAAATAACCGATGGCAGGCGGAGCAAGGAAGACATGGAAAGTAGACTAGCACTTGCAAAAACGGCATTCCTGGCGAAGAGAAGTTATTAGTATCAAACATAGGCCTCGATCTGAGGAAGATATTTCTGAGATTGTAGGTTTGGAGCACAAAATTGTATGGTATCGAAACATGGAACATAGGAAAACCTGAAAGAATAGGAAGGAAGCATCTGAGATGTGGTCGTACAGACGAAAGTCGTTAATTAGGTGGACTGATAAGGTAAGGAATGAGCAGGGTATGTGCAGAATCTGAGCGGGAAGGAGTATGTGCTTCACACTGAAAATATCAAGAGACAGGATGATAGGACATCTGTTAAGACATCAGAGAATGTCTTTCGTGGTACTCGAGGGAGCTGTAGAGGGCAAAAACTGTAGAGGAAGACAGAGATTGGAATACGTCAAGCAAATAATTGAGAACGTAGGTTGCAGGTGCTACTCTGAGATGAAGAGATTGGGAGAAGAGAGGAATTCGTGGCGAGCAGCATCACACTAGTGAATGACTGACAAAAAAAAGTGGTGGGTAGGCCGTGGACACTCCAATCTTCCAAGAGGGCGAAAGCCGAGTCCACAGGTTTACCTTCCTGTCAGGCACCCCATCTGAGATCTACTGTCTCAATAAACCATCAGGTCTTAATCCTACAAAATACGTATTTTGAACAGCGTGTGAAAATTATCAGTAAACATTCCCGCAATTTGGCAGGTATAAAGCCATCGACCATCAATGAATAGCTTGAGCTGGGTAAGGCCTATGTGAAGAAACTTGTCGTCTCTCTTCGCCGCTCAGGCTATGTTAGTGTCATGTCTCTTGGCTACTTTTTTGCCGGTCTCGGTGTGTTCAGTACTCAGTGTTGAGTCTCCGTATAGAAGCAGTACCCCTGCCATCTGTGTCACGCACGACAACGATGTCGGTTGGGTTGCATCAGCCGTCGCGTTCAGGCGCTGCGGTCACTCAACCGAAACGGCCGTGCTGATTAATTAATGCGTGATAAGGCGTGACGCGTGCATAATTCAAACGCCGGAAACACGCACCGGGTTCCGTGCCAGCAGGTACGTTTCCAATAAAACGAGACCACTGCTGCAGTGCGATAAACAGAGCGCAACATGCGACAGAATGGCACTCGTAACGAACGACAATTTCACACGTCTCGGGCTTGCTTACTGTTATCGAATTTCCACTTTTTTTCAATGGTTCCGCTACAGCACGACACTGCCGGTAAAGTGATTTTAAATACGCGATATTTCTCCTACGTCGAGGTTCACACGAGTCCATAGCAAAAGTTTTTGTCACTGTCGAGTGGAATGTACACTTCGGAATCTGCGACAAGCCAATGTGATATCTACTCGTACACCTTGTACAGAATGGAGACTGCAGTTAGAGAAATACAAGAAAGCGAAACGAATGCGGTAGTTGGGATGGGAGTGAGAGAGGAATGTGTGTCTGCCGTGTTATTCGATCTGAACTTGGAGTAAGCAGTGAAAGCGACCAAAGACTAATTCAGAAATGTAAGTACAAGTTCATGAAGATGATATGAGGTTACCCGACGACATTAAATTGTGAGAGATGACAGGAACTTGCGGTATTTGGCAAATGAAATGGACAGAGTTTTAAAATGAGGTTAGACGATGATCGTGAATAAAACTAGACAATGGGAGTGAAATCAAATTAATTCAGTTGAGGCTGGAGGAACTCGTTTGGAAAATGAGATGCTGAAAGTAGCAGCCGATTATTACTACTTTTTTTCAAAATAACTGACGGTAACGGAAGGAAGGGCAATATAACTTGCAGTAGGAAGAAAATCTTTCACAAAAACAGGTATATTTTACTTTAAATGTGGGAGTTAAATTGTAGTCTTTCTTGACGTGTTTAGTGAAGAAGAATATCAATGAAAGTCAAAAGAAACGACGTGTTCTTCAGACACATTACATGCAGAACATATCCATTCTTTCTTTTAAGAGACACTCACAAAGTGGCGTCCGATAGTATTGATAAAGCAAACCGTCACATTCAATGCCACGTGTTCTGTCCATCCTCAGAGTAGTGCAGCCTTGAGCAACAGGGGTACGAATTACACTATGTGATCAAAAGTATTCGGACACCAGGGCTAAAAATGGCCTACAAGTTCGAGGCGCCCTCCATCGGTAATGCATAAATTACCCACCCTTAGCCATGATGACAGCTTCCACTGTCGCAGGCATACTTTCAGATGCGGGAAGGTTTCTTGGGGAATAGCAGCCCATTCTTCACGGAATGCTGCACTAGGGAGAGGTATCGATGTCGGTCGGTGAGGTCTGATACGAAGATGGCGTTCCAAAGGTGTTCTGTATGATTCATGTCAGCACTCTGAGCAGGCCAGTCCATTACAGGAATGTTATTATCGTGTATCCATTCCGCCACAGACCGTGCATTATGAACAGGTGCAGGTTGTGTTGAAAGATGCAATCGCCATCCCCGAATTGCTCTTCAACTGTGGGAAGTAAGAAGGTGCTTGAAACATCAATGTAGGCCTGTGCTGTGATAGTACCACGCAAAGCACACAGGGGTGCAAGCCCCCTCCATGAAAAACACGTCCACACCATAACACCATCGCCTCCGAATTTTACTGTTAGCACTACACAAGCTGCGAGATGAAGTTCACGGAGCATTCGCCATACCCACGCCCTGCCATCGGAACGACACGTTGTGTACCGTGATTCGTCACTCCACACAACATTTTTCCACTGTTCAATCGTCCCATGTTTACGCTCCTTAAACCAAGCGAGGCGGCGTTGGGCATTTACTGGCGTGATGTGTGGCTTATGAGCAGCCGCTCGACCATGAAATCCGAGTTTCCTCACCTCCCACCCGACTGTCCTAGTACTTTTAGTGGGTCCTGATGCAGTTTGGAATTCCTGTGTGATGGTCTGGATAGATGTCTGCCTATTACACATTACGACCAACTGTCGGCCGTCTCTGCCAGTCAACAGACGAGGTCGGCCTGTACGCTTTTGTGCTGTACGTGTCCCTTCACGTTTCCACTTCACTGTCACATCGGCAACAGTGGACCTAGGGATGTTTAGGAGTGTGGAAATCTTGCGTACAGACGTATTACATAAGTGACACCCAATCACCTGGCCACGTTAGAAGCCCTTGAGTTCCAAGGAGCGCCCCATTCTGCTCTCTCACGATATCTAATGACTACGGAGGTCGCTGATACGGAGAACCTGGCAGTAGATAGCGACACAATGCAGTTAATATGTAAAACGTATCTTTTTGGAGGCGTCCGGATACTTTTGATCGCATAGTGTAGTCCGATACGTGGCAGCTTCCGAAAGTCAGCGCAAGTACGAGAATGGTGGGCTTACCTCCCGAGGTCATAGGGCCAGCGAACTGGCTCAACCATTTGTCACAAAGTATAGTGAATCAAAGAATTACGACTTGAGTGTTCGTACCAAGTACACAATTTGAATACTTTTTTTGCAAAATGGGTGTCATGTGGTATGCTGATACTTTCTGTTCCTTCGTCTTTCCTACGACTGATGTACTGTGAAGAGCCGCAGGGAAATGAGTTCTGAATTGAGAAGCAAACTTTTTTATATTTCATAAATTTGAAGTTGCTGATAAAAGCCTGCAACTATAGAAACAGCATTCTTTATAAAATAACATTTTTGCTGGTGTTCAGGATTTTGCTTCTATTTCTTTATTGCAGAGTTATTACTTTTCAGAATTTATTTTCGATTGTGTTTTCTGTTATGTCATTGAAGCATGATGTTTTCGACGAGTGATGTGTGCCTTGCTCTGTTGCCTTTAATTTTGTAATTTAATATCGACTCTCTGTAAGTGTAAGTTATTTTTAGAAATGCACGATTAACTCTATATAAAGGTACACTGTGTTGATGCCTAAGTTCGTAGCGTTTTCCCTTACGTTTCATAAACAGAACAGATAGACATAACAGAGACTTAAGTCATCAATAATACACTCCTGGAAATGGAAAAAAGAACACATTGACACCGGTGTGTCAGACCCACAAAACGTGCTCCGGACACTGCGAGAGGGCTGTACAAGCAATGACCACACGCACGGCACAGCGGACACACCAGGAACCGCGGTGTTGGCCGTCGAATGGCGCTAACTGCGCAGCATTTGCGCACCGCCGCCGTCAGTGTCAGCCAGTTTGCCGTGGCACACGGAGCTCCATCGCAGTCTTTAACACTGGTAGCATGCCGCGTCAGCGTGGACGTGAACCGTATGTGCAGTTGACGGACTTTGAGCGAGGGCGTATAGTGGGCATGCGGGAGGCCGGGTGGACGTACCGCCGAATTGCTCAACACGTGGGGCGTGAGGTCTCCACAGTACATCGATGTTGTCGCCAGTGGTCAGCGGAAGCTGCACGTGCCCGTCGACCTGGGACCGGACCGCAGCGACACACGGATGCACGCCAAGACCGTAGGATTCTACGCAGTGCCGTAGGGGACCGCACCGCCACTTCCCAGCAAATTACGAACACTGTTGCTCCTGGGGTATCGGCGAGGACCATTTGCAATCGTCTCCATGAAGCTGGGCTACGGTCCCGCACACCGTTAGGCCGTCTTCCGCTCACGCCCCAACATCGTGCAGCCCACCTCCAGTGGTGTCGCGACAGGCGTCAATGGAGGGACGAATGGAGACGTGTCGTCTTCAGCGATGAGAGTCGCTTCTGCCTTGGTGCCAATGATGGTCGTATGCGTGTTTGGCGCCGTGCAGGTGAGCGCCACAATCAGGACTGCATACGACCGAGGCACACAGGGCCAACACCCGGCATCATGGTGTGGGGAGCGATCTCCTACACTGGCCGTACACCTCTGGTGATCGTCGAGGGGACACTGAATAGTGCAGTACATCCAAACCGTCATCGAACCCATCGTTCTACCATTCCTAGACCGGCAAGGGAACTTGCTGTTCCAACAGGACAATGCACGTCCGCATGTATCCCGTGCCACCCAACGTGCTCTAGAAGGTGTAAGTCAACTACCCTGGCCAGCAAGATCTCCGGATCTGTCCCTCATTTAGCATGTTTGGGACTGGATGAAGCGTTGTCTCACGCGGTCTGCACGTCCAGCACGAACGCTGGTCCAACTGAGGCGCCAGGTGGAAATGGCATGGCAAGCCGTTCCACAGGACTACATCCAGCATCTCTACGATCGTCTCCATGGGAGAATAGCAGCCTGCATTGCTGCGAAAGGTGGATATACACTGTACTAGTGCCGACATTGTGCATGCTCTGTTGCCTGTGTCTATGTGCCTGTGGTTCTGTCAGTGTGATCATGTGATGTATCTGACCCCAGGAATGTGTCAATAAAGTTTCCCCTTCCTGGGACATTGAATTCACGGTGTTCTTATTTCAATTTCCAGGAGTGTATATTCTCCTTAGTTATTTACGACAGTCTGCCAACGCTGGGGTAACTTTTCGATTCCGCGAATGTATGTATAAATCACGTGGTTTTGGGGACGAAGAACTCATCGAACCTCATTCGGAGCTTATCATCGTCCGGGAAGGAAGTTCCTTGAAGGATGCTCGATAGAGAGCGGAAAAGGTGAAAATATGAATGCGCAAGATCAAATAAGGTGGATGTGGAATGACTACCCAACGCAACACCTGTATAGAGTTTTTTGTCAGTTTAGTAGAATGAGGGCGGGTGTGACCTTGGAGGAGCACCTCCTGACGCAGTGTTCTTGGTCTGCGTCTGCAAGACGTCTCAGTTGTTGACTATCAATGTCAGCAGTTATGGTTACACCTAGGGGAAGCTATTCGTAGTACACTACATCGTCGCTGTTCCACCAGGTGCAAAAAGGTTATCTGGTGTGGATGCGTCCAGGTTCTTAAACTCGGAGTTGCTGCTTCGTTTGGGCTCAAACATTCCTTTCCTTTCCTTATATTACCCTAAAGACACGTTACCAGTAACCACACAGGACAGGACAAGAACAGATCCACTCAACGGGACCCTCTGATTCTTTCTTTTTTTTTGTCTTTGGACAAGCCAATCAAAGTGATAAAACGAGGAACACGAGCAGCTGTCGCGCGTCATCAGCTAAAATATCCTGTAAAGTGGATGGCAGAGACAGGACAACACGAGATTGACTAAAACGGGGACACGACAATAAAACATGGCGCACAGTCAATGCATGACCACAAGGGCACTGCGGGGCTGGGTCACCGGAGAGCAGGTAGCGGTGGCTAAACCGGCAATGCCCAATCCGAAACCTGGTCAGAAGGACCTCTTCTCGCCGAGATGGTCTGTAGGAGGTTGTCCAAGCAGTTGGGAACGGTTTTACGGCCCGGAGCTTGTTTCCTTGAAGTGATGACCAAGTATCCCACCACAATGACACAAGCCTCTTACAAACAACTCCACTAATGTCAGAGGACGGGACACAATGGGAGGCTGGCCGAGGCAGGAGGACTGCAGCCTTGGCTGCAGCATCCGCAGCCTCATTCCCAGGCACTCCTACATGGCCGGGAACCCACAGAAAGCTGACAGGAGAGCCATCATCAGCAAAAGAATGGAGGGACTGCTGGATCCGTTGCACCAAGGGATGGACCGGATATGGAGCTCCAAGGCTCTGAAGAGCACTGAGTGAATCAGAGCAGAGTACATACGATGCATGGCGGTGGCGGCGGGCATACTGAACGGCCTGATGGAGAGCAGAAAGCTCGGCCATAAAGCTGGAACACTGGTCAAGGAGCCGGTATTTAAAGGTGACGGCCCCGACGACAAAAGGCACAGCCGACACCATCGTCAGTTTTGGAGCCATCAGTGTAAATAGAGGTGTGACTGGCAAGTCGCGCACGAAGTTCGACAAACCGTGAGCAATACACTGCACCCGGAGTACCCTCCTTCGGGAGCGAGCTGAGGTCGAGATGAATATGAACCGGAGCCTGGAGCCAAGGTGGTGTCGGGCTCTCACCCTCTCTGAAGGTGGTAGGGAGGGCAAAATCCAATTGTCTAAGCAGGCGACGAAAGCGGACTCCAGGGGGCAGCAGGGCAGACACGTACAACCCATACTGACGGTCGAGAGAATCGGCGAAGAAGGATAAGAGGGGTGGGCGGGCATTGACAACAGCCGGCAGGCATACCGACAAAGCAGTACGCCGCGCCGGTAGGTCAATGGTAATTCGGCAGCTTCAGCATAAAGACTCTCAACGGGACTTGTGTAGAATGCTCCAGTCGCAAGACGTAACCCCCGATGGTGGATGGAGTTGAGACGGCGAAGAGGGATGGCCGAGCAGACGAGGCTCCCATAATCCAGCTTTGATCGGACTATGGACCGATACAAGCGAAGCAGGACAGTGAGATCCGCTCCCCAAGATGAACCACTAAGAACTCTGAGGGCATTAAGAGAACGTGTACAACGGGCAGCCAAGTAAGAGACGTGCGGAGACCAACAAAGTTTCCTGTCCAATGTGAGCCCTAGAAACTAAGTTGTTTCCACGAATGGGAGAACAACCGGACCGAGATGTAAGGATGGCGGAAGGAACGCTTTATATCGCCAAACGTTGATGCAAACCGTATTCCCTTCAGAGAACCGGAAGCCATTAGCCACACTCCATGAGTATAGGCTGTCAAGACAACGCTGAAGGCAGCGCTCTGCAGTAGATCGCGAAATCATGGACAAAAAGAGAGCCTGAGACATTAGGAGGAATGCAATCCATAATTGGATTGATCGCTACGGCAAAAAGGGCTACGCTCAAGACGGAGCCCTGAGGCACTCCGTTCTCCTGGAGGAAGACGTCGGACAATACGGAACCGACACCTACCCTAAACTTTCGATCTGTTAAAAAGGAATCAATAAAAAGGGGCAGGCGACCGCATAGACCCCACCTTTGCATAGTGCGGAGGATACCTCCTCTCCAACAGGTATCATAAGCCTTCTCCAAATCGAAGAACACTGCTACCGTTTGGCGCTTTAGCAAAAATTTGGTCATGATGAATGTCGACAAGGTCACAAGGTGGTCAACAGCGGAGCGGCGGCGACGAAAGCTGCATTGAACATTGGTAAGTAGCCGTCGAGATTCAAGAATCCAAACTAACCGAGCGTTAACCATGCGCTCCATCACCTTACAGACACAGCTTGTACGAGAAATGGGGCGGTAACTAGAAGGAAGGTGTCTATCCTTCCCGGGTTTGGGTATAGGAACAAAGACGGCGTCACGCCAACGCATGGGGACTTGACCTTCGGTCCAGACGCGATTGTAGGTACGAAGAAGAAAGCTTTTGCCTGCCGAAGAAAGGTGTGTCAGCATCTGAACGTGAATGGCATCTGGCCCCGGAGCAGAGGACCGGGATAGTACAAGTGCACGTTCAAGTTCCCTCATAGGAAAGGTGGCATTATAATTTTCCAGATTCAGCGAGTGGAAGGAAGGTCGCCGAGCCTCTTCTGCCTTTTTTCTGGGAAGGACCATTAAGATTGCTATACTACGAACAAGACGTGCTACAGACGCGAAATTTAACCGACAGGACAATGATCCTGTGATGTGCAAATGATTGGCTTTTGAGAGCATTCACACAAGGTTGGCGTCGGTGGCGACTCCTACAACGTACTGATATGAGGAAAGTTGCCAACCGATTTCTCATACAAAAACAGAAGTTGACCGGCGTTGCCTGGGGAAACGTTGCTGTGATGCCTCGTGTAAGGAGGAGAAATGCGTACCATCACATTTCCGACATTGATAAGGGTCGGATTGTAGCGTATCGCGATTGCGGTTTATGATGTCACGACATTGCTGCTCGCAGACTGTTAGCAGAATATGGAATCGGTGGGTTCGGGAGGGTAATACGGAACGCCGTGCTGAGTCCCAACGGCCTCGCATCACTAGCAGTCGAGATGACAGGCATCTTATGCGATTGCAGTCTTCCTCGGCGTATTCCATTGATGAAATCTTCTCGGGTTATCAGCCGAGTGGTGGCGTCGTCTTGTCGCAACGTTTCGATGAGTTTCGTACCGATCATCTTCTGGCGAAGATGATGGGTACGAAACTCATCGAAACGTTGCGACAAGACGACGCCACCACTCGGCTGATAACCCGAGAAGATTTCATCGACAGGCATCTTATCCACATGGCTGTTATGGATGGTGCAGCCACGTTTTGATTCTTGAGTCAACAGATGGGGATGTTTGCAAGACAACAACCATTTACACGAACAGTTCGACGACGTCTGCAGCAGCACGGACTATCAGCTCGGAGACCGTGGGTGCGGTTACCCTTGACGCTGCACCACAAACAGGAGCGCCTGCGTTGGTGTACTCAACGACGAAACTGGGTGGACAAATGGCAAAACGTTATTTTTTCGGATGAATCCATGTTCTGTTTACAGCATCGTGATGATCGCATCCATGTTTGGCGACGCACATTGGAAGCGTGTATTCGTCATCGCTGTACTGCCGTATGACCAGGCGTGATGGTGTAGGGTGCCATTGGTTACACGTTCTGTCACCTCTTGTTCGCAATGACGGCACTTTGAACAGTGGACGCTACATTTCAGATGTGTTACGACCCGTGGATCTATCCTTCATTCGATCCCTGCGAAACCCTACATTTCAGCACGATAATGCACACCCGCATGTTGGAGGTCCTGCACGGGCCTTTCTGGATACGGAAAATGTTCGACAACTTCCCTGGCCAGCACATTCTCCAGACCTCTCACCAACTGAAAACGTCTGGTCAATGGTGGCTAAGCAACTGGCTCGTCACGATACGCTAGTCATTACTCTTGATGAATTGTGGTATCTTGTTGAGGCTGCATGGGTAGCTATACCTGTACACGCCATCCAAGCTCTGTTTGACTCAATGCCCAGGCCTATCAAGGCCGTTATTACGGCCAGAAGTGGTTGTTCTGGGTACCGATTTCTCAGGATCTATGCACGCAAATTGTGTGAAAATGTAATCACATGTCAGCTCTAGTATAATATATTTGTCCAATGAATACCCATTTATCATCTGCATTTCTTCTTGGTGTAGCAATTTTAATGGCCAGTAGTGTAAATACAGCTGGAAATTAATTACACATCATGGAACAATACGATGTTTTAAATCCTCTTGGGTCGTTGGAACATGTGCATCATCTTTTAGTTTACACCATAGAAGAAAATCCGGCAGCCTCAAATCAGGTGAACGTGTAGGCCAAGTGATTACGACGTTTTGTGCTGTCCGGTGATCAGAACAGGAAAGAGCCGGATGAACGCTTTACCAGCCACAAGCGGAAAGGCCACCCACGGTGCTGTTGCTACACACAGGGCATATTCAAGCGGTAGTTCCTGTAGAAGAGGCGGTAGCGCTTAGGTAACAGATTGTGGGTACGTTTCACCCGTTACAAACACTTCAGTGAAGTAAGGGCCAGTACTTCGTCTCCAGCAGTCCCGCATCGAACGTTCGCACCGCACGGCCTTCGGTGTCCGACCTGCACCGGCCACTTCCAGTTCTGAGCAGGGAAGTAATGCGTATTTCTTACACTCAGTTTTCCATTATTCGTAAACGTAGCTTCATGGTGAAGACAGTCCCTTGAAGAAAGAAGCTATTGTCCTGATACCGCGTAACAACCGAGCAATAGAATTCCACGCGTCCTGCGCAACTCCGCTGGTGGGAAGTCAGTTGATGCAGATGAGAGAGGTTAGCGTTCAGTATGCAAACAACGTTGCGACTGGCTTTTGACGGAGGCGATCACAGTTTCTCTGGAGCTACCATGCGCGTTATGAGCAACAGCCGCCGGAATGCCTATTCATTTCTCTCCGCTCGTTGAACAGTTGCTCCTTACCGTCGGCTTAGAATTCCGGTGTCCGTCGGACTGACAATTTGTCGCACATCCGCTGATGTGTCGTTGGTCTCCGTCTGTCGGGATATCTTTGTAAGTATAAATCAACTGTTTCTTTCGCTTTCATTCTGGATCTTCCATAAGATAGCCGCATATCTAGTTTATCTTGGTTGGGTGAGGTAGTAACACCGAAACTGAAGATAATCTAATTGACAATAATCATAATGTAAACTGCTGAGTATAAACCATGGCTACTTTATTCAAGTGTATCGATAGCAACGACGCAATGACGGTAGCTATGCTGTTTATCTTCGCGTATTGAGAGCCTCGGCCGCTTACCGAGCAGGAGGGTAGCAGAGCAGCTTGAGTCATGAAAGTGTTAGTTGGGCGCTTCTTCAAACGCGGTGTGTAATTACGCTCTCGCTAATGTAGACGCGCCTGGTTCGTTAACCTGCGAGTATTGAGAGGACGGCAGGAGTGCACAGGCGGAGGAAGCTGCAGTTCCAACAAATGGCTGTCCCATAACTACCCGTGGCTCTGCAGACGACTCGTGGCTCTCAACCACCAACACCACCACCACCACCACCACCACCACCACCACCACCACCAACACCAGCTCAGCATTATCGTCGGCTACATTCTTCGTCGTCCGCACAGCTACAACATCGTAACACTGTTAACTGACAAGAGTATAATATTCTAGAGGCATTACCCAGTCGCATTTTTTTCATAAACTTCAATAAATTTCGTCAACAATAACCAGAAATAGTCAAAACTTCTAGGGCACCTGTGCAGTCATTGTCCTCAGACATTATTACCAAGCAGGGTCCATTTTGTTTCCATGCAATCACCGAGTGACGTAAAAATATGAAAATTGATTAACTACTTACTCCCAGTTTCGTTTGTTTGCTAATGACCAGTTTCATTCTAAATTTTGCTGCTGCAGTAACTGTTCATTCTTGTATTCCATAACAGAAGCTTAACTAATTTGCAATTTTGAATTTTAACTTTGCTCACTGAAAATAATTTAAAATTTCGCTGGCAAAACTTGTAACAGAACATACATCACAAATTAAACTTTATTGTTCTTATGTTAGAAGTAAAATCAGTTGCTCATTTGCTTAAAGTAAATTCAGTCCAATCTTTAAATAATTAAATATAAATTGTTTGCCTTTTTCCAAATTTTGCATTACATTACGTTGACGTTACTGAAATTGTTTTTTACTTATCAAAGTTTCAGTTACAGTCAGTCTGTTATTTAACCAGCAACTTCATTTAACTTTATTTAATGATTCATTTATTTTCTCCTGGAAAAGCGTGACAATAATCTGTTGCCACGCCAGTGATTATTTGCTTTATTTTCTTTCCCATTACCTTTCTTAGTATCCCTGATATACATTCTCACCGTTTATTAACCTTGTTTTGCTGATTAGTGTTTTTTCTCGTTACATATTACGTGGTACCCTTCCCCGCCCTCCCTTCGCCCCTTTATGGTTCTCGAGCGATTACACAAAATTCAACCGGTTTCAAAATTGTTATCAGTATTTGGATTAGGTTTAGAATAAATTCTTGCTTCATAAGGGTCTGTTGTACACATTCCCCCTACTAACCGGTATTACTTTCTTTCGGCAACGATAGCTTTACTCACTGTAAAATATCATTACGCATACTCGATCACGTCAATTATATCGCACCCCAGTAGGCCGGTTAGGTAGGGGGACGCTGCAACTCATTTCCTTTCTCAGATCAAGCACCACTAGCGCACATCTGAATGACACGAACAGATAAAAGTTACGTCACATCTGTGCCGGTATCGCAGGGGAGCAACATTCTGTTCCCTCCTCAAACGAAGTCACGTACCTACTTATTTGGGTATGAGATCACGAACTTTCGCTCAAGACAGGAATCGGATACGTCCTCAAAAACAGGTAATTCCTACGTTTAAATATTGTAATTTCTCATAAACTACTAATCGGAATTTGAAAAATGAAACACCATTGAATTTGTCTCTCCTGGTACTGTGACATTAACAGCAGAAATAACTACAGTTCCATCTGAGAAAGAGAAGTTGATACCGATAACTCTGTAATTAATATGGCTATTAAAAGACGCTGTGTGTCATTTAGGGACGACTTTAGCACAGCTCATTCGGATGAAAACAGAATTACGGTATCTGAAATAGTTCAGTAAATATCTACATCTACATCCATACTCCGCAAGCCACCTTACGATGTGTGACTGAGGGTACATTCAGTATCTCTATCGCTTCTCCCTTCTATTCCAGTCTCGTATTGTTCGTGGAAGGAAGGACTGTCGTTATGCCTCTGTGTGCGCTCTAATCTCTCTGAATTTATCCTCACGGTCTCTTCGCGAGATATACGTAGCGGGGGAGCAATATACTGCTTCATTCCTCTGTGACGGTATGTTCTCGAAACTTCAACAAAAGCCCGTACCGAGTTACTGAGCGTGTCTCCTGCAGAGACTTCCACTGGAGTTTATCTATCAACCCCGTAACGCTTACGCAATTACTAAATGATCCTGTAACGAAGCGCGCTGCTCTCCGTTGGATCTTTTCTATCAAACCTATCTGGTACGGATCCCACACTGCTGAGCAGTATTCAAGCAATGGGCGAACAAGCGTACTGTAACCTACTTCCTTTGTTTTCGGATTCCATTTCCTTAGGATTCTTCCAATGAATCTCAGTCTGGCATCTGCTTTACCGACGATCATTCCATTTTAAATCACTCATAATGCGTACTCCCAGATAATTTATGGAATTAACTGCTTCCAGTTGCTGACCTGCTATTTTGTAGCTAAATGATAAGGGATCTATCTTTCTGTGTATTCGCAGCACATTACACTTGTGTACATTGAGATTCAGTTGCCATTCCCTGCACCGTGCGTCAATTCGCTGCAGATCCTCCTGCATTTCAGTACAATTTTCCATTGTTACAACCTCTCGATATACCACAACATCATCCGCAAAAAGCCTCAGTGAACTTCCGATGTCACCGACCACGTCATTTATGTATATTGTGAATAGCAACGGTGCTACGACACTCCCCTGCAGCACACCAGAATTCACTCTTACTTCGGAAGACTTCTCCCCATTGAGAATGACATGCTGCGTTCTGTCATCTAGGAACTCTTCAGCACAATCACACGATTGGTCTTAGAGTCAATATGCTCTTACTTTGTTCACTAAACGACTGTGGGGAACTGTATCGAACGCCTTGCGGAACTCAAGAAACGCGGCATCTACCTGGGAACCCGTGTCTATGGCCTTCTGAGTCTCGTGGACGAATAGCGCGAGCTGCGTTTCACACGATCGTCTTTTTCGAAACCAATAATGACTCCTACAGAGTAGATTTCTAGTCTCCAGAAAAGTCATTATACTCGAACATAATACGTGTTCCAAAATTCTACAACTGATCGACGTTAGAGATATAGGACAATAGTTCTGCACAACTGTTCGACATCCCTTCTTGAAAACGGGGATGATTTGTGCCCCTTTCCAATCGTTTGGAACCCTACTCTTTTCTAGAGATATACGGTACACCGCTGCAAGAAGGGGGGCAAGTTCCTTCGCGTACTCTGTGTAAAATCGAACTGGTATCCCATCAGGTCCAGCGGCCGTTCCTCTTTTGAGCGATTTTAATTGTTTCTTTATCCCTCTGTCGTCTATTTCCGTGAACTGCTTGGATAAATCGCACCTTATACTGTGACCTCTGGTCAGGTGACTACAGGGTTATAAACACAAAATCAAATAGGGGTAATGCAGGAGTAGGTTCAATAATCAATAGGAAAATAGGAATGCGGGTAAGCTACTACAAACAACATAAGGAACGCATTATTGTGGCCAAGATAGATACGAAACCCACACCTACTACAGTAGTACAAGTTTATATGCCAACTAGCTCTGCAGATGACGAAAAAATTGAAGAAATGTATGATGAAAAAAAAGAAATTATTCAGATAGTGAAGGGAGATGAAAATTTAATAGTCATGGGTGACTGGAATTCGAGTGTAGGAAAAGCGGGGGAAGGAAACGTAGTAGGTGGATATGGATTGGGGCTAAGAAATGAAAGAGGAAGCCGCGTGGTAGAATTTTGCACAGAGCGCAACTTAGTCATAGCCAACACTTGGTTTAAGAATCATGAAAGAAGATTGTGTACATGGTAAACCCTGGAGATACTAAAAGATATCAGATAGATTATATAATGGTAAGACAGAGATTTAGGAGCCAGGTTTTAAATTGTAAGGCATTTCCAGGGGCTCATGAGGACTCTGACCACAATCTATTGGTTATGACCTGTAGGTTAAAACTGAAGGAACTGCAAAAAGGTGAGAATTTAAGTCGATGGGACCTGGATAAACTGAAAGAACCAGAGGTTGTACAGAGTTTCGGGGAGAGCATAAGGGAACAATTGTCAGGAATGGGGGAAAGAAATACAGTAGAAGAAGAATGGATAGCTTTGAGGGATGAAGTAGTGAAGGCAGCAGAGGATCAAGTAGGTAAAAAGACGAGGGCGAGTAGAAATCCTTGGGTAACAGAAGAAATATTGAATTTAATTGACGAAAGGAGAAAATATAAAAATGCAATAAATGAAGCAGGCAAAAAGGAATCCAAACGTATCAAAAATGAGATCGACAGGAAGTGCAAAATGGCTAAGCAGGGGTGGCTAGAGGGCAAATGTTAGGATGTAGAGGCTTATCTCACTAGGGGTAAGATAGATACAGCCTACAGGAAAATTAAAGAGACCTTTGGAGAAAAGAGAGCCACTTGTATGAATATCAAGAGCTCAGATAGAAACCCAGTTCTAAGCAGAGAGGGGAAAGCAGGAAGGTGGATCGAGTATATAGAGGGTCTATACAAGAGCGATGTACTTGAGGACAATGTTATGGAAATGGAAGAGGATGTAGATGAAGATGAAATGGAAGATACGATACTGCGTGAAGAGTTTGACAGAGCACTGAAAGACGAAAGTCGAAACAAGGCCCCCGGAGTAGACAACATTCCATTGGAAGTACTGACGGCCTTGGGAGAGCCAATCCTGACAAACCTCTACCATCTGGTGAGCAAGATGTATGAAACAGACGAAATACCCTCAGATTTCAAGAAGAATATAATAATTCCAATCCCAAAGAAAGCAGGTGTTGACAGATGTGAAAATTACTGAACAATCAGTTTAATAAGCCACAGCTGCAAAATACTAACACGAATTCTTTACAGACGAATGGAAGAACTAGTAGAAGCCGACCTCGGTGATGATCAGTTTGGATTCCGTAGAAATACTGGAACACGTGAGGCAACACTGACCTTACGACTTATCTTAGAAGAAAGATTAAGGAAAGGCAAACCTACGTTTCTAGCATTTGTGGACTTAGAGAAAGCTTTTGACAATGTTGACTGGAATACTCTCTTTCAAATTCTAAAAGTGGCAGGGGTAAAATACAGGCTATTTACAATTTGTACAGAAACCATATGGCAGTTACAAGATTCGAGAGGTATGAAAAGGAAGCACTGGTTGAGAAGGGAGTGAGACAGGGTTGTAGCCTCTCCCAGATGTTATTCAATCTGAATATAGTGCAAGCACTAAAGGAAACAAAAGAAAAATTCGGATTAGGTATTAAAATCCATGGAGAAGAAATAAAAACTTTGATGTTCGCCGATGACATTGTAGTTCTGTCAGAGACGGCAAGGGACTTGGAAGAGCAGTTGAATGGAACGGACGGTGTCTTGCGAGGAGGATATAAGATGAACATCAACAAAAGCAAAACGAAGATAATGGAATGTAGTCGAATTATGTCGGGTGATGCTGAGGGAATTAGATTAGGAAATGAGACACTTAAAGTAGTAAAGGAGTTTTGCTATTTGGAGAGCAAAGTAACTGATGATGGTCGAAGTAGAGAGGATATAAAATGTAGACTGGCAATGCCTAGGAAAGCGTTTCTGAAGAACAGAAATTTGTTAACATCGAGTATAGATTTAAGCGTCAGGAAGTATTTGTATGGAGTGTAGCCATGTATGGAAGTGAAATATGGACGATAAATAGTTTAGACAAGAAGAGAATAGAAGCTTTGGAAATGTGGTGCTACAGAAGAACGCTGAAGATTAGATGGGTAGATCACATAACTAATGAGGAAGTATTGAATAGGATTGGGGAGAAGAGAAGTTTGTGGCACAACTTCACCAGAAGAAGGGATCGGTTGGTAGGACATGTTCTGAGGCATCAAGGGATCACTAATTTAGTATTGGAGGGCAGCGTGGAGGGTAAAATCGTAGAGGGAGACCAAGAGATGAATACACTAAGCAGATTCAGAAGGATGTAGGTTGCAGTAGGTACTGGGTGATGAAGAAGCTTGCACAGAATAGAGTAGCATGGAGAGCTCCATCAAATCAGTCTCGGCACTGAAGACCACAACAACAACAACAACAACAACAACAACAACGGTGTTGGTTACCAAAGAGACAGTGATGACGACCCTAAATTTGTGTTCCATTTGGAACACGATGACGATTAAAAAACTTTTTAATTAATAAGGTGTAGTCTTGTAATTTTCAGTGCACTGGAGCCTAACACACAAACGCAAATTTTATTACCCGACCTTTTTTAACAATTTCAAATAAAATATTTATAGAAAAAAATGAACTTCAGTTCTGTGTCATGACGTCCAGGTGGACACTGTGGTTGCTCCTCCTACGCTTCCGTACGTTTGTTTGTTTGTCGTGGGTGCCCCCTCTTCCCTCCCCCCCCCCCCCCCCCCCAAGACTGACTGGTCCGACCGCCATACATTTATGTTTCCCATAATTATTTGGTGGCACCTGAAGGCGAAGCCTTAAGCTTCGAAACCGGTTGTGGAATAAATTAAGAAAATTACTAGAACTCTTTATTCTTTAAATTTCTTCCGCAGTGTCCAATGTTCATCTGACCAAATATATTTTTACGAAGCTACTTAAAAAGCAACTGCATTATCAAATTTAATGAAAAATATTTCATATGTTATTTCAGTTAATAATTACGTGTAGTTGAACTTTTAGTAGAGGCATCAAGGAACAGATATTTTAGCATGTATAGCCTTATAAAACCTTTGTTCGTATTTAAAAATCAAATTACTTTTCTTTCTAGTCACACCTGTTTTTCCAATTCTCTAGCTTATTAAGAGAGTCACTTTCTGTCAAAATTATACGTGACTGGGATAAAAACAGAATTCATAGCTGAGATCAGTTTCGAAAATGTAGTGAGATTATGTAATAGAGTAAGATATGTCTCAATGCGCATGTGAAACTCCATGCATTTTGAAACACTCGACACTTTTTACAACGAGATAGAGCTGTCTCCACGTCATCATGTAAGTATCTGCAATAGGTCATTCACTTCCTAGACGTAAGAAATCAGTCTCCATTCGCATTCCACAACGGACCGTTTCGAAGCACTTCATCAAAAAATAGCATGGTGCATTTAGTGTGAATTTCCACTAATTTTTCTGATTCATTCATACTGAGAAACCGCTCGAGTAACTTCAGATATAATCCTGCACTGGTAAATTTGGCGAAGGTAGGTTTTTGTGCACTTAACCGTTCTTTATTCTGTTTACCTGCTGTCCACTTCTAGGAGCACATCGAATAAGTTTTAACGGCTCTGTCGAAAGCAGTAATAAAGCTTAAGCACCGATAGTTGGAATGGCGTCCACCAACTCCTAATTTCCCTTTCAAGCAAAAACTCAGTTCTCTCATACAGAGTCGGAAGGTTCTGTTTGCTAAGAGAACTCCTGCAATTACAGCTAGTTTAACGGGTTTTAGCAGTTATCATAGTGGCCTTTCGCTCTGTCGAAATGAATCCAAGCTATATTCCATAGGAACGGAAACTTGACATGTCGATTTCTCTTACCTATTTTGCATAAAGTACAATGGAGGAGCTTGTCTGGCTCAATTACCTTAGCTACCTGAACGCTTAAACCACTCTCATCACAATTTAGGACTTCTGCCCATTTATGAACTTTTAATTTCCTCTCTCTGGGTAATGGCCTCGCTATGAAGCGGACGATTACGTTCTTCGCACGTCTGAAACTTTAACGGAAAGGTTAGACTTCTGCGCGCTCAAAGCTTCTAGCCAAGTTATTCTTGTTCCTTGCTGAATAGTAGAATGAAAGTGAAGCACAACTGTCGACAAAAAAATGACAAAAACCTACAGACACTTTCTCGATCAAAATTTCGGAAAGCGTTAATTAACGGAACGATTGTATTCATAAATTCTCCAAAGCGAAGAATTTTCGAGTTTCTTTACATGGAGAATCGTGAAATAACTACCTCAAGAATCTCTACTGAAGAACTTGGTAGACAAAGGCGGAAGGATAAAAAAAATATATTGTGTAGCTCTGTCATGGCGTTTTCGTAGCCAAGACGTCGCTTTCAGTTCTTGTATTTCTTTATTTGTGTGGAGTGCCTCAGTTATCACGAACACTCTGGATGTATCACACACAGTTCAAAACATTGACATACGGCCACTGATATTTCATTTTAGGCAAAAAGGAGATTTTTTTGCCGTGTGACATCATTCAAGACTTTTCATTTTGCAAGGTATTACAATAGTAATTTTATGTTCTTTTACCATCTTTAATAGGACCTTAAGAACAATCGAGATCTATTGAAAAGAAAAGAACAAATATTTCCGAAATACTGCCTAGTGGTTATAAACACAGCAGAAAAAAATACAATAAAAATTAAGAAAATGGCAAGTTAAAAAACACGAAAGATAAACACAATAGAGTTTGAACTTTTCTACCAAAGAGCAAGAAGATTCTTGCAAAAGGAAAATGAACTTTTAATATCAGTAAGGTAAACTGAAAGACTGACAATTATTTCTACACACAAGTTATCGTGATAGAACGTCATCTGGATGTCACAGAAATTGAGTGGATGTATCTAGGTGGACAAAGTTGTTACTGAATTTCTGCAGGCGTAATATGAGTAAAGGGAGTGTGGGTGATTACACAGATAGAGGACTTTTAGATAAATTATTCCAGGAAACAGTTATCTACAAATGTCATAATTCATTCAGTGACCACAGTCGTGGTGGCGCACAAGTTGTTGCTCTTTATCTCCGGATGACCGGTTTCGATTTGCTACAGACATGATGGTTAGGTGTATATTTCCCGGCGATATAAGGAATCCCTGGCGTAGCGGAGGCCCAGCCGTTCTCACTCTCAGAGCTGCCGAGCCATCTCCTTGCCAGGGAGCCCCACTGCGACCAAGCAGTGTTTCAACGAGTAACGACTTATACGCGACCACGACCGTACAGATAGAGGAATGAAACCACAGGCCACAAACCTCACTGAACAGCTGTTTAAGTGCTTTACCTAAATGATGTAACCTTACAAGGTATCGCTTCTGACAGTCCGTCGATCCACAACAGAGAATGTTCCAAATTTCAGTAAGCAATTAGAAAGAGTTAAATGGCTCTGAGCACTATGGGACTTCGCACCTAGAACTTAGAACTCCTTAAAGCTAACTAACCTAAGGACCTCACACAAGACCCAGCCATCACGAGGCAGAGAACATCGCTGACCCCGCCGGGAGGACGCTACCGCACGATCACGACCTGCGGCGGCCTGGACACTGCAGTGCTCCACACTACTCGCAGTTTACCTGCACACACAGTTCGAAGAGGGCCTGCATCAGTTTCCCGGACTCCCCTGTTAGATCATTTATCCAAACGTATTTCTTGGAACACACGTGAGATCCATAGAAAACGGTTTATGTGAGCATGATGGTAAAATAGAAGCAACAAGTCACCCCCATTAATTACGTTCAACTAAGTAAGGAAGAGTACAGTCTTACAGAGTGCTAAATTCTGGATACTCTGCTGAGTGAGAATTTACAGTATGAACAATACGTTTGTCAGTGACGCACAGTACGTGACAAAAGTTATTTAGTTCCTAAAAACACGCTTATAACACAACGAATAAACTTTGGCGGGGATATTTACAGTGGAAAGTGAGAAAAAGGGTGTCCAACATCTGGGATCATAATATCTTTCACTAGAAATAGACTGGCAATGGCAAGGAAAGCGTTTCTGAAGAAGAGAAATTTGTTAACATCGAGTATAGATTTAAATGTCAGGAAGTCGTTTCTGAAACTATTTGTATGGAGTGTAGCCATGTATGGAAGTGAAACATGGACAATAAATAGTTTGGACAAGAAAAGAATAGAAGCTTTCGAAATGTGGTGCTACAGAAGAATGCTGAAGATTAGATGGGTAGATTACATAACTGATGTGGAAGTAATGAATAGAATTGGGGAGGAGTCTGTGGCTCGGTTAGTAGGACATGTTCTGAGGGACACCAATTTAGTATTGGAGGGCAGCGTAGAGGGTAAAAGTCGTAGAGGGAGACCAAGAGATGAATATACTAAGAAGATTCACAAGTATGTAGGTTGCACTAGGTACTGGGAGATGAAGGAGCTTCCACAGGATAGATTAGGATGGAGAGCTGCATCAAACCAGTCTCAGGACTGAAGACGACAACAACAACATCTCTGGAACCACTCGATGAGTCAAAGGTTGTTTCGTAAGAGATTAAAACATGCAGCAGTAACAGCATTTTATAAAAGTTAAGGCACGAAGGAGACCTGCAATTATCCACTAGCTCATCTCTCTGCATCCCTTGTTAAGGCAAATTAGGGAACAGTAGTTTACCACTTTTCCGAGAACGTAGTTTGAAAGACAGCCAAGTTTGGCGTCTGTAAAGTTTTGTAAAATTAAACAAGAAAGATCATCACGCTGGATTTTTCTGTGATGTTTCTTCTGCGACCTAACAAACGTCGTTCATTGTGAAGATCAGAAAATTCTATTTGGTTGAGCGTTAAAAGGATTGTCCTTGCGCGGATCAAGCTTTCTCTTAGCAAAGAAGACAGAGGTCATAAACAAACAATTCGGCAGGAATAAGACTAGGGAAACTTTAAATAGGAGGTCCCGCAAGGTTCAGTGGTTGGCCCACACCTGTGGTTAAATTACATAAATCCTTTGTCCAGGACTTTGGAAAAACTCTCCAGAATCTGTGATGTCAGTTTAGGAGAAAACAATAGTGATAAAGGGCCCAAACACTCCCATGCCACGCACGGCCAGGATATTAATGAAACTGGACTGCCACTGGTTCGTAAAAACAGCTTAAGCCTCTGTCTTAGGAAAACTTATGCGATTGAAAAAAAAAAAAAAAACCGACACGTACAAGAAGTAGAGATCAATGGCGACACTCGACGAGGTTCCATGTGCGTAGTTCCTGTGTAATGAACTACCGCAGCACCAGCATGTGGGTGAGTGAGCCAAGAAGCTCCGCTCCGCCTGCTTGTATTTTGCACTCAGAAATCTCTCTCGCTATGTTAACCTGGACGCAGCACTGCTAGCCTACTTTGCATACGTCACAAAGTTCTATCCTACGTAATAAACTTCTGAGGCATTGCACCTAAGGTCAAAAACGTATTTATTCTAAAGAAACGTGCAGTAAGACTATTGTGCAAAGCCAATAACGAAATACGTTGCAGAAACCTCTATAGGGACCTAGGGATTCTTACACTGACAGTTCAACACATATCGTTGTTACTAAAGGACTAACCTTGGACACCGTCACCAGATTCCAGTTTCAGGTTGCTTTTAAGGCTTTCAAGGGCAAAATGACACCAGTATTTCATGCAGTTACTGACTGAATTTAAAATTTTAAAATTCTGGGGCCATCTGCTCAAAAAGAGATTTAATGTTATGTTAAGAGTTTCATACTGTAAGACAAGAGATAGAAGTCGAAACTGTGTACGTATCTCGAGACTGAATAACTCAAGACACGCAAATTACCCAGACTACTTTCGTCCAGGATTTGAGAATGATACCTACTAAATTTTCGCTGTTCAGCAGGAAAACTTCGTCATGAGGCATGGCGCTTTAACTTATTACTCCTTTACTACTAACTATATCCAAAACACGTTATACAGACAGTAATCGCATGCACCACTGAACTACTACAAAAACGTTTCCAATTTTACGAAAAATATTTCAGAAAACGTGTGGTCAAAGACGCAAATATGAGAAAAATTAGCTTTTGCTTAAAGTGAGGCACAAGTTACCTAGACGATATTCATTCATTGTTTCATGATGAGAGCACATAACGACTTTCACCGAACTTTAAACATAAATTCAAACCTTATCTAAAATTTATCTAGTACAGTGATTAGCAGTTAGACCCTCAACATGACTGCGAATACATACACAGACTTTTCAGTGCATGACCACACGTTTGCTGCCAATCACTGGAAGCAAGCCAGCCTGAGTGGCCGTGCGTTTCTAGGCGCTACAGTCTGGAACCGCGAGGCCGCTACGGTCGCAGGTTCGAATCCTCCCTCGGGCATGGATGTGTGTGATGTTCTTAGGTTAGTTAGGTTTAAGTAGTTCTAAGTTCTAGGGGACTGATGGCCACAGAAGTTGAGTCCCATAGCGCTCAGAGCCATTTGAACCATTTTGAACTGGAAGCAGCTACTTCAATAAAATATTTACGAGTATGCTGAGAGAGTAATTTGAAGTGGAACGACCACATAAAATTAATCGCGTATAGGGTCGTTGTCAGACACATTCTTCGGAAAAAAAAAATCCTCAAAAGATGTAGTCCATCAACAAAGAAAGTAGCTCAAAGAACACTTGTTTGGATCATAACTGAAAATTTTCTTGAGTCTCGCTTCTGATCAGTTTGGATGGACGGAGGAAACAAAGAAGATTGAAAGGAGATCAGCGCGTTTCTTTACAGTTTATTTTAGTAAGGGCGAATGTGACACACACGTGCTCAGTCAGCTCCATTGGCAGACGCTTGCGAGGGAGGCGTTGTACTTGACACTGTCATGTACTGAGACAGAGTACTTTTCTAGAAGAATCAACCAATATCCTGATTCCTTCTACGTATATTTCACGAAATGTTAAGGATGGTAAAACTGTGAGATTCGAGCCCACACAAAGGCTTACCGGCCGACATTCTTCCTGCTAACCATTCGCGACTGAAACATGTAGCAGGAAAAGTGATGCTGATACACGAAGTATCTTCCTCCACATACCGAAAGTTTACTTGCAGAGAATATGAACATACGCAGATACATGTGAAGGGTGTTCAATAAGAAATGCAACATATTTTTGTCTCTGCCAATTTCGGTCAAAAAAGGCGGAATTTGTTGTGGGACATCGTGGAATATTCCCGCTGCAGCCCCTATACGTTCATGGCGTTTCGTAAATGATGACGCCATACGTAATCTTCAAAATGGCGTCTGTAACGGAGGTCGGTTCGAAGCAGAGGCCTGTCATTGAGTGTCCATTGCCGGAAAACCAAAGCATCGCAGATATTCATTGGCGCTTGCGGAAGGTCTACGGGGACCTGGCGGTGAACAAAAGCACGGCGAGTCGTTCGGCGAGGCGTCTGTCACCATCGCAACGAGGTCGGGCAAACCTGTCCGATCTCCCTCGTGCCGGCCGTCCACACACAGCTGGAACGTGCGGACACTGTCATTTGAGATGATCGACGGTTCACGATAAAACACATCGCTTCTCCATTGAACGCGTCAGTTGCTAGTGCTGGGCTGTAGAATCCGTACCATACCTTTAAGAGCTGTGACTAGTTAGCTGCGAGAGATGTGTGTCGCAGTACCGAAGATGAAGTGCTCATAGCTCTTAGTGCATGCAGTTAACAGCCCATCTTCACTAGATTTTTTCAAATGACCGTCTCTGTCCTCCTGGGACTAGCTTTATAAAGTAATCCGAAAGTTATAACCATAATTTTTAGCGTTAAAATGGTTAAAATGGCTCTGAGCACTATGGGACTTAACATCTGATGTCATCAGTCCCCTAGAACTTAGAACTACTTAAACCTAACTAACCTAAGGACATCACAGACATCCATGCCCGACGCAGGATTCGAACCTGCGACCGTAGCAGCAGCGCAGTTCCGGACTGCAGGGCCTAGAACCGCGTGGCCAACTCGGTCGGTATTTTTGAGCGTGGTTGCGTGTCTAAGTACTAGTCATGTTTGTTGCCAGTCAACAGAAAGCTGTCCCTACACGATGGGATTACAGAAACAGGACATCTGACGAAAGAATCAAGCTTGTTGATGTTCGCAGTTCACATTTCAATAAGTGTACCGTAAAATAAGTTTGTCGACTACATACGTCTGTCACTAATGCCATTTCCCTCTGCGTTTCACATTAACTGAAAAGTCCGTCAATTCTTGGTACAATATTTTATACATTACGAATGAAGAAAACGTGAAACTAGTGTAATATCCTGCTGTACTGTAATGTATTGTAGAAAACTACAGTAACGTCGAGTTCTTTTTCTCTCTCATTGCCTTCCCGTCGTCTTCGCTGAGTTTCTTTTCATGATTTAAAGATTTACCTTTATTTAACTTAGGATTCGGTTGTGTGGTATCACAAATTTAAAAGAAAAGAATAACTACAAGTCGATTGAAACACGAGGGGACCTTGACAATATGCAAACGACTCAAAGAAATGTTTGTATATGATCACAGACAACGTAGAAAAGCTGCTCATTATTAATATAAATGATATGCGCTCTGGTTTTACAGGTTATTCTAAAATACACTCCTGGAAATTGAAATAAGAACACCGTGAATTCATTGTCCCAGGAAGGGGAAACTTTATTCACACATTCCTGGGGTCAGATACATCACATGATCACACTGACAGAACCACAGGCACATAGACACAGGCAACAGAGCATGCACAATGTCGGTACTAGTACAGTGTATATCCACCTTTCGCAGCAATGCAGGCTGCTATTCTCCCATGGAGACGATCGTAGAGATGCTGGATGTAGTCCTGTGGAACGGCTTGCCATGCCATTTCCACCTGGCGCCTCAGTTGGACCAGCGTTCGTGCTGGACGTGCAGACCGAGTGAGACGACGCTTCATCCAGTCCCAAACATGCTAAATGAGGGACAGATCCGGAGATCTTGCTGGCCAGGGTAGTTGACTTACACCTGCTAGAGCACGTTGGGTGGCACGGGATACATGCGGACGTGCATTGTCCTGTTGGAACAGCAAGTTCCCTTGCCGGTCTAGGAATGGTAGAACGATGGGTTCGATGACGGTTTGGATGTACTGCACTATTCAGTGTCCCCTCGACGATCACCAGAGGTGTACGGCCAGTGTAGGAGATCGCTCCCCACACCATGATGCCGGGTGTTGGCCCTGTGTGCCTCGGTCGTATGCAGTCCTGATTGTGGCGCTCACCTGCACGGCGCCAAACACGCATACGACCATCATTGCCACCAAGGCAGAAGCGACTCTCATCGCTGAAGACGGCACGTCTCCATTCGTCCCTCCATTCACGCCTGTCGCGACATCACTGGAGGTGGGCTGCACGATGTTGGGGCGCGAGCGGAAGACGGCCTAACGGTGTGCGGGACCGTAGCCCAGCTTCATGGAGACGGTTGCGAATGGTGCTCGCCGATACCCCAGGAGCAACAGTGTTCCTAATTTGCTGGGAAGTGGCGGTGCGGTCCCCTACGGCACTCCGTAGGATCCTACGGTCTTGGCGTGCATCCGTGTGTCGCTGAGGTCCGGTCCCAGGTCGACGGGCACGTGCACCTTCCGCCGACCACTGGCGACAACATCGATGTACTGTGGAGACCTCACGCCCCACATGTTGAGCAATTCGGCGGTACGTCCACCCGGCCTCCCGCATGCCCACTATACGCCCTCGCTCAAAGTCCGTCAACTGCACATACGGTTCACGTCCACGCTGTCGCGGCATGCTACCAGTGTTAAAGACTGCGATGGAGCTCCGTATGCCACGGCAAACTGGCTGACACTGACGGCGGCGGTGCGCAAATGCTGCGCAGCTAACGCCATTCGACGGCCAACACCGCCGTTCCTGGTGTGTCCGCTGTGCCGTGCGTGTGGTCATTGCTTGTACAGCCCTCTCGCAGTGTCCGGAGCAAGTATGGTGGGTCTGACACACCGGTGTCAATGTGTTCTTTTTTCCATTTCCAGGAGTGTATTTCTGTTTGCTGATGTCTATAGCCTGGTAGTAAAGGATGTTGTGGTCAACATTGGCTCGCTTTCAAGTAGTGCAGCTCATGACATAAGTTCATGGCTTGTAGAAAATAAAATAACGCTAAATAACAGTATGACACAGTTTTTAGAATTTCTGTCACACAAGTCAACAAAATCCGACGCTTTAATTTCACAGAATGAGTATATGATAAGTGAAATTGAACAGTACAAATTTTTAGGTATTCCGATAGTAGCAAACTGTACTGGAAATAGCACGTTCAGGATCTTGTTGAAAACTTAATGCTGCCGTTTTTACTGTTCGAACGAAAATCAGTCTACTTCGCTTATTTTCATTCACTTACGTCGTATGATATTATATTTTGGGGTAACCCTTCACATTCTCAAAGGATACTTTTGGTTCATAAATGGGCAGTTAGGGCAATAAGTGATTTAAATTTCGCGAACCTCTTGTCGACCCCTGTTCACTATTGCGGGTGTTCTGACGTTGGCCTCTCAACACATACGTCCTTTACTGTCGTTTCTTGTTAACAATATGAGCGTATTCCCAAGAACTAGTAGCTTTCACTCAGTTAATACCAGGCAGGAATCCAGTCTGCATTTGGATCTCACCTCGTTGACTCTTGTGCAACAAGGCGTGCAGTATACAGAAGCAACCATTTTCAATAAGCTGCTGCAAGGCAGGCGTTGACAGATGTGAAAATTACCGAACTATCAGTTTAATAAGTCACAGCTGCAAAATACTAACTCCAATTCTTTACAGACGAATGGAAAAACTGGTAGATGCCGACCTCGGGGAAGATCAATTTGGATTCCGTAAAACGTTGGAACACGTGAGGCAATACTGACCTTACGCCTTATCTTAGAAGAAAGAGTAAGGAAAGGCAAACCTTCATCTCTAGTATTTGTAGACTTAGAGAAAGTTTTTGACTATGTTAACTGGAATACTCTCTTTCAAATTCTAAAGGTGGCAGGGGTAAAATACAGGGAGCGAAAGGCTATTTACAATTTGTACAGAAACCAGATGGCAGTTACAAGAATCGAGAGGTATGAAAAGGAAGCAGTGGTTGGGAAGGGAGTGAGACAGCGTTGTAACCTGTCCCTGATGTTATTCAATCTGTATATTGATCAAGCAGTAAAGGAAACAAAAGAAAAATTTGGAGTAGGTATTAAAATCCATGGAGAAGAAATAAAAACTTTGAAGTTCGCCAATGACATTGTAATTCTGTCAGAGACAGCAATGGACTTGCAAGAGCAGTTGAACGGAATGGACAGTGTCTTGAAAGGAGGGTATAAGATGAACATCAACAAAAGCAAAGCGAGGATAATGGAATGTATTCGAGTTAAGTCGGGTGATGCTGAGTGAATTAGATTAGGAAATGAGACACTTAAAGTCGTAAAGGAGTTTTGCTATTTTGGGAGCGAAATAACTGATGATGGTCGAAGTAGAAAGGATATAATATGTGGACTGGCAATGGCAAGGAAAGCGTTTCTGAAGAAGAGAAATTTTGCTAACATTGAGTATAGATTCAAGTGACAGGAAGGCGTTTCTGAAAGTATTTGAATGTAGTGTAGCCATGTATCGAAGTGAAACATGGACGATAAATAGTTTGGACAAGAAGAGAATAGAAGCTTTCGGAAAGTGGTGCTACAGAAGAACGCTGAAGATTAGATGGGTAGATCACGTAACTAAAGAGGAGGTATTGAGTAGAATAGGAGAGAAGAGGAGTTTGTGGCACAAATTGACAAGAAGAAGGGATCGGTTGGTAGGGTATGTTCTGAGGCATCAAGGGATCACAAATTTAGTTTTGGAGGGCAGCGCGGAGGGTAAAAATCGTAGAGGGACACCAAGAGATGAATACACTAAGCAGATTCAGAAAGATTTAGGTTGCAGTAAGTACTGGGAGATGAAGAAGCTTGCACAGGATAGAATAGCATGGAGAGCTGCATCAAACCAGTCTCAGGACTGAAGACCACAACAAAGACAAAAACAACAACCACCACAAGAATTCAAAAATCTTAGCAGTAATCGACGCGCTTTCAAATCGAAACTGATGAGTTTCCTAGTGGCTCATCCCTTATATTCTGTCGAGGATTTCGTTGAAAAATTAAGCTGATTTCAATGTTATATTATTGCTTCCGCTTACATACATTTCTGGCTCGTTTTTTGTGTTATTAAACATTTTATTTTATCTGTTATTGCTTTTATGTTGTAATTTTGTGTACTGACATGTTCCATGACCTTTGATACGTGCTCTTGAATTTGGTCCTATGGAACTAGACCAGTAAAAAAATTACGTAAATAGAATGACTTTTGCAAATTAATAATTTACTTATTTCAATACCCCGTGTCTCACCAGGAACCTACAGTTGAATTGATTCAAGCAAATAGGACGACTGTAACGTATACTAACCTCTTTACAGTTTTTGCCCGAGGCAATGCACCCGTAAGTGGGTCTTTGTACAGTAGCGAAGCTTTTAGCGAGTGTCTTTCGTCGCCTTTCCCCTTTGCTGTCCAAGCAAACGGCGCTCCTCATTTCGAGGTCTCAGGTGGGGAATGCAGCGCCTGCCGAGCATCGCTTTCAGAAGGGTTCTTAGCTCCGTAATTAGGGGAGCCGGTGACACCTGGTACCTACAGGCAGAAACGTCTCCTGCAGCGAGAGGCAAGCGGGAACTCAGGTGCCGAAGCTGGTAGGAGGGCCGTCGTTATCGGGTTAGATTTCATTTTTAATGGCGGAATTGCATTTCCCGTGAAACAGTACACGAAAAAGAAAGAAGCAAATAAAGGAAAGTTATTTTACAAACTGTTTCTGATGTTCGCAAGTTAAAGATATTCTCAGGTTCTTCAGGCAAGCAAATAATTAATAACAGTGCAGCTAAATTACATGACGTACTACCACTCAAATGCAAAATCTACAGTCCAACACCAAATCCATCGCATATTCAGAATGAACAACAAAGTCAGACAGAAATTTCCACAAATCTCCCCCCTGGTCAACCAGGTGAAGCCCGCGTTTGTCGGTAAATTATGACTGTGTTGCTCGTACAAGCACAGCCTTCTGCTTCGATTACAAACAACGCACGTAGAAGCACCGTATAATTTCAGGTCACAGCTCTAAGCTGTTCCATTTACGTGTACCATATCTACTGCGTTCAAGTGCTTTGGTGATATTCGAGATATTCGTTGCCCTTTTACTCTTGACACTGTGTGGTTTTTCTTTCAAGCGGGTGTACCTTTTCATGGCGGTATCCCAGGAGGAAAGGTGAATATCCAGGGATATGACAGGAACATTACTGGAAGCAAAAAATATCTAGTAAACATGAGATGTAGTATCGACCAAACCAAAGAAATCATCTAATAAACATGAGCTCCAAAACGCATACGCTAAAAGCTACGAGCACTTGTTCAACAGAGAGATGTGTTTCACAGCAGCAGACATGAACAAGTGTTCGTATCTCCTAAGGTATTCACTTTAGAGTCCATATAAACTAGAAATTTTTTCTTCTTTGTGTCCATACAACTATCACCTCTCAAAACATGGAAAGTAAAGAGCTTGCAGTAGAACAGATTCGTTTCACACTATCAAATATGAAGAAGAGCCCATCTTCAATAGAATTTTTTTACTTCGAAACGTACTTCATCTCGTATGCTCGTGTACTCAGTGACAGTTCGAATCGGGTAGAGGCTGTCAATTTTTGGCTGGTTCGGTGGTAGAGGAGTGACCTTACGTGGAAGAATATTGGATATAAAATATGAGAATAAAGTTGACGATGAGTGAAGCAGGAGAGAACTTGTGAGACCAACGATATCAAGTTATAACCAGACTTAAGAGATCATTAAAGGAGAAATATCCCGATTCAAAATCATTAAAGTTAGCAATCGTGTATGAATAATGGATAATAAATAACAAATAGTGATTATCATATATCGTGTATCAGTAACATTTTTGTAACTTTTTGTGGCACAACCCGGAATGGCATTAACCATAGTTAAAATATTATTTTCAACGCAAACTTGATCTTTTAGGGCTAAAATCTCTTTCACACGAACAGCGGCTTCTTTATGTATTGTCTTCATTTAAAATTATACTGTATAGGCTATTGTCGTACTACTGATTATTTAAATTAAAAAATAATGATAACCAAATTGCAATTAATTCGAAAGAGGGACGTGGGGTGGACGTTAGACACGCGATCGCAACGTTTCCGTGATGACATGTGTGTGAGTTGTACCCACTAACTTAATATACTTCGAGTGCCTCAGTTAACCCTCTATACAGAACTAAAGGTGGTGATGATTTACAACCCATTCACGTACATGGTACACAGCAACCAGCCTCAAATCACTACGAGTGCAAAGACAAATCGAAATCACTAACAATCTCTCCCTCTCTCCTTCTCCCCCCCCCCCCCCCCCGCTCTCTCTCTCTCTCTCTCTCTCTCTCTCTCTCTCTCTGTCTTACACACACACACACACACACACACACACACACACACACACACACACACACACAAAATAGGAAAACAGATATTCTGCGAACGAGAAGAATCCTCATGACAAAATTTTCAGAAATAAAATTAACAAAGGCAGAAAATCAAGTTACTATCTGCACCTCGAACCCAAGTTCCTGTTCTGGCGTCCCGTTGGGATCTGGGGGAGGCATGGAATGATGGTCAACGTTACCAGTATCGATCCACTGATCGATACCGTCACTTGCAATAGATAAATTACACACGTTATATTAATTTCAAGACAGAAGCAGCTTCATAGTGTGTTACTGGAAATGATCACAAAATTCGAGTGTGGCCACTTGGTAGATCGTTACAATATTTCAGCTTCCACGAGTTAAAGACAATTGTGGAGGATAACTCAACGTACTAGAGATATCACCGGATGCGACAGGCTGTTTTAGCCAGCTGCGTGGAAAAGCTTTCCTTACTGGAGGCGCCTCCGACATCGGTGGGACAGGTAGCTGGCTGTCGCCCGCCATACCAGCAGTGATGGTCTCAAGTTGCAGTTCATTTCGTTGCAGGACCCCACTGGTACACATCCGCGGCTTCCATGCAGCCGTACGTCGGCGGTATTCCACGCCCTGTTTTGTTGCCCTTCACGACAAGGACTGCTGCAGTTACGTTTCAGCAAGATAACGCCCGCCCGCACGTGGCAAGAGTTTCTACTGCGTATCTTTGTTCTTGCCAAGCCCTGCCTTGGCCAACAACATCGCCGGATCTCTCCCCCATTCGAGGATGTTTAGGGCATTACGAGCAGGGACCTCCAACCAGCTCGGGATTTTAACGATTTAAGGCGCCAATTGGACAGAATTTGGCACGATATCCTCACGACATCTAACAACTCTATTAATCAGCGCCAAATCGACTAACTTCTTGCACAAAGACAAGAGGTGGGCCGATGAGTTATTGACTTGCTCAGTGTGTGTGAAGCTCTTCGTCTTGAATAAATCATCAGGTTCTTTTTGAAGCTGCAAACATCTGATTATCTGTACATGTGCATCAGATACATCATATCAACGGATTTCCGTTTCATTTGGATAATGCCTTCGTGGTTCGTCTTCTTTATTCTTCGAGTGTATTTTACATGCACTCGCAATATGCCTACGAACACGACGAAATTCAGTCGGGAGTGTGTGTGTGTGTGTGTGTGTGTGTGTGTGTGTGTGTGTCTGTGTGTGTGTACAGCCACACCATGCAGGCCTGTTAGGTTACAGAAACCTCTCGACTTTTAAAAAGACATGTCGTATACATCACTCTACTTCTCTCTCATAGCATGCCCACTGATCGCTCAATTAATACAACACGAATAAAACGTTCTCGGTTTTTCAGCCGCGACAATTCGAGGACACAATACAACAACAAACACACAACTCCTTTGATATAAGGAGCTTTATATCCAGTGAATAAATCATTAGCTCTAGACCGTTTTTCCAAGCCGTCTGTGAATCATCAAGTAACACACATTTCACAAATTTTGAGTTTTTTCTTCTCTTTCGTTTGAATGATTTTCAGTTAGATATGAGGTTAGATTTTTTTTTTTCAATTCGGATACACAAAATACCCATTAATATGACGAGGCATAAAATCTTCAATTTGCCCTTTTTTTAGAGTAGGCATTTTGGATATTATAGTGGATCAATTTTAAACGTCACGTTGACCACTAACTTTTTTCTTGCTTCTTTGCTAGTTCTCATTAAGTCGACCAGGTCTTAACTTCGACAGACGCGAGTCAACGATCAATTACAGATATCCAAAATTACATATCAGTGCCGGTGCGTGTCATGTCAGTCCAAACAGAGTGATTGAGGGTCATCAGTGCCCTTGTCCGCCCCAAGTAGCTGACTAGTAAGCGTGACGGACTGTCAATCCTCTGGGCTTGGATTTGCTTCCCGGCTGGGTCAGGGAATTATCTCCGCCCAGGGACTAGGTGTTGTGTTGTCATCATCATCATCGTCATCGACTGCAGGTCGCCCAAGTGGCGTCAGGTTGAAAGACCGGCACCCGCGAAAGGTCTGCCCGACGGGGGGCCCTAGGATTACGGCTAAGCAAATAAATGAGTACCCTTGATGACAAGTGTTCGCTTCACATACGTTCTGAGAGCTAAGTGGTTAGCTACAGCAGCTTTCGTGGTAAACAGGCAAAGTAATGAAGCGAGCTGGTGGAGAGAAATGAAAGCAAGAACCTCAACAAAAGTTTTGGTATATCGCAGAGTTACTACAATGACTTCTGATAGTACACCCATCAATGTTTGTGCAATATCTTATTAAAAAAAATAACATAATTTCTTCTGAAAATAAGAGAGATTTTGGTTAGTCACAAAAAATCTATTCAAAACAAACAAGGCTCTCTTCTAAGTGTAAGTCTTGAAAACGAAAACAATGAAAATCTTTGTCATGATGATGATTATCAGTTTTCACTGGTACGTCCTCCTTGCACGCGGATGAGTTCTTCCACTCAATGAAGCATGCTCTGGATGGGACCATAAAATTTAACTTTGGCATATGAGGTCCCACTCCTCAACGGCAGCTTCAGTAAGGTCCTTAAGATTATCAGGCGGATCTAACACTGTGCAATAGCCACCTTCAACAGGTCCCATGCATGTTCAGTTGTATTCGATTCAGGGGACTGTGCTGGCCAATGTATTCGGTTGATGTTGCATCTCTGAGGATACGGAGACACTTCTGGGGTAAGTCTTGCAATGCCATCGGCTAGGACGAACTTGCCATCGGCTAGGACGGACTTGCTATTGACTTCAAATCTGTAGGGCCTTACTATTCTTTGTACGAACTCTGAGATATTGGGGGTCAGGTCAAATTGCCGTAGATGGAAATTAAGGGGGTCTGTCGTGCCATCATTACTACCGCCCACAACATTACACTTCCACCTGCAAACGGATGGACTTCCTGAACTTATCGCCGTTCCTGGTGCCATCTAGCGCTTTTCCAATCCATACACGTCCAGTGTCTGGCCGCAAACCAATCGTGGTCTCGTCAGTAAACATGGTATTACGCCAATCTGCAATGATCCAATGTTGATGTGCAAGTGTCTAGACCCTTCAATTGTGCCGGTTCCGTTGGTTCAGTGCAAAACATCTCATTGGTCTTCTGAAATGAAGATCATCCTGATGCAATCTTCTACGCGGTGCTTGGTCTGAAATATGAATCCCTGTTGCCAGAGACAAGTTCAAAATGGTTCAAATGGCTCTGAGCACTATGCGACTTAACTTCTGAGGTCATCAGTCGCCTACAACTCAGAACTAATTAAACCTAACTAACCTAAGGAGATCACACACATTCGTGCCCGAGGCAGGATTCGATCCTGCGACCGTAGCGGGCGCTCGGCTCCAGACTGTAGCGCCTAGAAACGCACGGCCACCCCGGCCAGCCGAGAGAAGTTATTTCGTATATTTCTGATAGCTGATGTTAGGCTCCTGCAAACCAACAGTTGGAGGTCTATCGTTCACATTTCCCGTCACACCAGACACACATCACTTTCAGTTACATGTAACCGAGCGGCGGCATGTCGCTGTATGTGACCTACTGAAAGTGAAGCCACTACCGTGACACTATTAGTGTGTTGTGTGCCTCTACATGGCACGTTGCTGCAGTGCTGAGCACGAACTGAATGCTCACGGTGTGCCGCTGCGGCCGCGGTGTGTTTACACGACTGGGGAACGGCCACAAAGCACGCCGTAAGTAAACACCGTCCAGTGTGGACTCTAGCTGGATAATGCGTGAAGCTACTCGGGCAATGAGACATCTAGCCACGTAGACCACATTTTACGATAATATTCCAAACCTTTGTTGAACAGTGCATAATTCCTGGCAAACAAAATGTGAAGCATGCAGAAAGGAAATAAGATCCGAAGTGAAACCTCGCAGACAGGGAGATGTGACGTAATTTGAGTGATTACACGAGCGAGTAGAATTTACAAGAAAACTTGGCAGTTTGACCCGACTTACAAATACGACGTTGCAGCCACTGTGACGTGGATCCGCGCACTCTGCCCAGGTTCAGCCCGCACTCGCCCACAACCGTCATGCGCGTCGTAGTGATGAAAGACGCCCAGGGATCAAGCGAAACAACAAGTTGTGTTCCTCCAAGAAAACGGACCCTCTTTAACTTATTACTAATAAAATTATCCTCTTGTTCCTTTTTGTGCTATACGTCTCATGGCACATTTGCAGCACCACGACTAAGTTCTTACTTCATTACAACCCTGAAAGTTCATTATGTAAACCCTCATGAGTGCTATAATAAATAATAGCATTTGTTGTGGTTTTGCACGTCCTTCTACTCGAGCAGAACATGTGTCTCACCATAAAGACAACTAAACCAACTGTGTCAGCGTTGTCTTCGCGAAACCCTGTTGGGGGAATTTAGAAAATGAGTGCAGGAGGAAGAGTGCGTGACAATTCTACTGCCACTATCGCATATCTCACGTAGAAACCAGGAGAATTAGATAATGGGCCGCGCACACACAGCTACGCGGTCAGTCGTTTTTCGCTCAAGAGTACGTGAATAGTACAGGACAGAACACGCATTTGGCTCTATAAGACAGAACATGTGCTCGATTGCCAAGCGCATTCTCTCTTTTTCTTCATTCGCATCTCTTCCGCTACGAAATTGGGAGGAATAGCAAGGTTAATAAGGTAAGGAAATCAATAAGAAATGATAACGAGGTAGGCAAATTTGGCTTGAATTAGTAAAGAATTAAAAGTATGAAAACAGTTACGAATAAAACTGCTTCGAAGACGAGTAAATTCGTCGCACTTCGTCACGCAATGGAGAAAAATGAAACCTTGTCGCAGTTGATAGTACACATAAAATAACGTTTTCCTATACCGTGCACTGTTCTGGCACAGCGTCTGGAAAAATGTTGCCTAAATTTCTGCTGCGCTTATAAGGAACAAATGATTAATTCGGTGCTTGGGGAGTAGAGGTGGTCTATCGTTTAACCGACACGTTAAGAAATCCAGAATGGGATTTTCACTCTGCAGCGGAGTGTGCACTGATGTGAAACTTCCTGGCAGATCAAAACTGTGTGCCGGAGACTCGAACTGAGCTACCCAAGCACGACTCAGTCCCCGTCCCCACAGCTTCTCATTCTGGAAACATCCCCCACGCTGTGGCTAAGCCATGTCTCCGCAGTATCCTTTCTTGCAGGAGTGCTAGTTCTGCAAGTTTCGCAGGAGAGCTTCTGTAAAGTTTGGAAGGCAGGAGACGAGGTACTGGCAGAAGTAAATCTGTGAGGACAGGGCGTGAGTCGTGCTTGGGTAGCTCAGTTGGTAGAGCACTTGCCCACGCATGTCAAAGGTCCCGAGTTCGAGTCTCGGGCCGGCACACAGTTTTAATCTGCCAGGAAGTTTCACGTTAAGAAATGTTTACGTCGTTTGCTCCAAAAGCAACAAATTTGGCAAATTAAATTTGAAAAAACATATCTAGAACTTTTGAAAATGATACTATGCTGATAAATTTTTGTGTGATACAGGACTCCTGGGATAAACGAACTGTGTGCCGGAAAGTATTGCCTAACAATTTTTTATTCTGGTCTCATTATCGGTTGAGGTCTTGCATGCCTTGCATATTACTCGCTCGACTTTTCTGCTTCGCTGGCGCAGTTACAACCCTCTTTCCCTACAGGGTTCCAAACTGTAGCGTGTAACATGGCGGTGTGCAATGTAACTAGGTCGGTGCGTGTGAAACTGCTTGTTTATAACCGCACGAAACGGCCTTAAAATGGAAGTCCATAGAGGAATAAAAGCTGTGTACGTTGATTACTGTCTCGACGTCAGTAATGTGCAAGGTTGGGTTGTTCGCCCTCGTAATAAAGGAAACGGTGCTCCCTGCCTCAACGTCTGCGATGGAGCCCAGAGAGGACGAACACATACGGCAACCCACGTGACTCAACGGACGCGGGCTGATGAATTCACCAGAGAAAGTCGTCAGATAATACAGATGCAGCTTTCAGAAAAGTTTACAAGCAGTCACTGCAAAACTACGGTACAGAAAACTGTGTGAACGGTGGCTGTCTCGAATGTTCACTCCAGACAGGAAATGCAGGAGGCTGGACATCTGTGGCTTCCCCAGTACGACCTATGCACAGGTCCAGTCATGTCAAAGTTGCAACACTGTAAACATCTAACGACGCGTTTCGGATTACGTTCCTTATGGCCAAAGTGCGCCTATGTGGTACATGCATAATGCTGTTCCGACGCACTTTATTGGGGCAGTTCGAGAAAATAAAGCGCGAATCTGTAGAAACAAGTTTATTGGGCGTGGCTGACCAACACCATGGCATGTCACGTTCCCCGATTTGAAAACGTTCGATTTTTTTCTTTTTTGTGGGGTGGGGTATTTAGAAGCTTTGCTGTATTCTACCGCTGTTGACAGAGTCGCCAACCTGCGGGGTCACATTGTGGACCACTGTAAGGGCATTCGGAAGACGCTTTGGATTTTAGAACGTGCCGGAGGCCGTCTTCAGATCATCGGTCGCCATGTGAGACACTCGTTCACATGTACGCAGATTACGGGCGCTCAACGGCCATTTTATCAACACTGTTGTAATGTGTTTGTCCTCCAGTGCATATCTGTACTTTGGAGCCTCGGAAAGAGTGTTACAAAGGGTCCGTGTACTCAGTAGTGGTACGGCGTATCGCGGGAGCTATTTGTTAAAGGACCTGTGTGTATCAGGGTTATTTGCTGCTTTCATTGTGTACTCTCTACTTCGGTTTGCATCTGTACCAGTCAAATATCCTCTATGTGACAAGGCTCACTTCACCCTTCCAAGTGCCAAGAACACAGGCCGGCGCTACTGAAAAGTATTTCCTCTTGGTTGTATTTCGTACGACACGGATAAAGGGATGTATACAATGGAACTATGTGATACTTTGCAGTATATCAGAAGGCCCTTAGGAAAACTAGTTGTGTAAATGTACTCTAGTTTAAGTAAACACCTCATAACGGTGGCGACTTGCCTCAGAGTCGACTCATACAGGCTTACATTTCAGTTTAAATACGTTTCTACGGTTTTTTTTTTACGAAAAGATCAACGCCAACAGTAGGAAGTGTCGTCTCATCAGCGTCCAAACGGAGTTAAGAAAAACGCTTTGTTTCATTTATATAAAGATCACGTACACTTCAATATCCCAGATGATGTATGTGTTCAAAGTATCAACCAGACAAATATATTATTTGCATCTCTGCGTACTATATCATTTCGCAAAAACCTCGGTTCGATATTTTGAACTGTTCACGAAACAAAAACTACGATCTGACTTAGGCGACTCATTCCTAATACGTCAATTTATACAAGCTATATGATATGTTACTGACCCTCCAGAGAGTGACCATACACTAATTACAATTTCTGGAAGGTAATCCAGTGTAAGACAGTGCATCTTGTTCGAAATTCTCACGAAAATAGGTGTAACCTGTGAGGGAAGACAGATAATACACAATATGCAGAAGAACCAAGAGGGAACAATAAGTTTGGAAGACTATGAAAGAAATTTCGGGTTGTGTGTTAAGATTAGAAAGGGTGTAAGACAGGGATCCAGTCTTTCGCCTCTACTATTTCGTCAACCCATTGAAGAAGCAACGACGGAAATAAAAGAAATGTTCAGGGGTAGGACTGAAATTCAGGGTGAACGATGGCAGCGAGGAGATTCGATAATAACGTTGCTGTCCTTGGCGAAACTGGAACACAATTACAGGACCTGGTGAATGCAATGAAAATATGAGCACGGGATATGGATCAAGCGTAAACCGAAGGAAAACGAAGGTAATTATGACCAGCAGAAATGAAAGTGATGAACATGACAACAAAATTGGTATCACTAAGTAGACGAAGATAAGGAAGTCAGATACGTTGGAAGCCAAATAAAACGTGATGGACGAATCACAGAGAACGCAGAATGGAGATTAGGGCAGACGAATTCTTATCCAAAGAACGTCTACCAGTATCGCATTTAGGCCATTATTAGCGGAATAAATATCTGAGAATGTACTTCGGAGTACGCCGTTGTATGGTAGTCAATCATGGACCGTGGGGAAACAGGAAGAGAAAAGAACTGAAGCGTTTGAGATGTGGTGCTATTGAAAGATGTTGAAAATCAGGTTGACTAATTTGGAAAGGAACGAGGCGGTTGTCCGCAAAATGTGTGAGGAAAGGAATGTATGAGAAACATTGATCAGAGGAAGTGACATGTTGATAGGACGTGGGGGTAAGATACCAAGGAACGACTGCCATGGTACTAGAGGAGCCGTAGTAAGTAAATACTGTAGTGGGAAACGGCGATTGGAATATGTCTGACAAATAACTGAGCAAGCTGGCTACAAGTGCTAACTCTGAGATGTTGGCTTGGGAGATGGGGCAGTGGCGCGATGCATTACGCCTTTCAGAAGACTGATGACAAAAATCGAAACGAAAAATTAAAAAGTAGCAATGAACTACATCAATCATAAACTGATTTAAAAACCTAGGAGTCGACTGATGATCGGTCAAATGTATTGAGCCAATTGAATATGTACGAGGTGACAATTATTGAACTATATTAAATAAAATCGTCATAACTTCTGAACGGTTTGCTTTAGGACGTTCAAACCGCACGGTTGGCCGCGGGGTATGATGGGGATTAGTATGCGCTGTATGGTTTTGTTTATCGACGAAGTCAACTTTCATTTGGATGGGTTCGTCTATAAGGAAAATTTGCGCATTTGGGGACAGAGAATCTGCATTTCGCGATCGAGAAGTCTCTTCACTCTCAACGGTTTACTGTGTGGGGTGCAGTGTCCAGTCACAGAATAATCGGTGCGATGTTCCTTGATGGCGCGGTGACTACCGAACGGTACGTGAAGGTTTCGGAAGAAGATTTTATCTCCTTTGTCCGAAGTGGCCCTGATATCTAGGAGATGCAAGAGGGAGCTCCACACCATGGAGGCATGTGTGTGTTGATGTCCTGTAGGAGCACTTTGGGGATCACATTCTGCCCATGGGGTACACAGCACGAGTCTCGATTGGCCGCCATATTCTCCGGATCTGAACACATGCTATTCGTTTTTGTGTGTCTACATTTTGAAGACAAGGTGTGCAGCAATAAAGCCAAAACTATTGCTGAGATGAAACGAGCCATTCAGGGGGTCACCTACAGCATCGATGTTCCGACGCTTCAGCGGGTCATGCAAAATCTCGCTATTCGTCTGTGCCACATCGTCACCAATAATGGCAGGTATATTGAACAAGTCATAACCTAAAACCCTACCTGTAGTGAAGTTTAAGTGTTCAATAAAGTGTGTGCACGCCGTAGTTTGTAACTAATTCATGTTTTTTCCCCGTAGTTCAATAATTGTCAGCCTGCAATAAGAATTATCTAGTATGTAGAATCGCCGACGATAATCCCGTAACATGGAAAAAGGAAACTCAGGAGCACAGGAAGTGCATACGCACTTGCAGCGCGCGGCTCCGACACGGGCATCCCCTGGTCTTGACAGCGGTGCCGTCACCCCGACTCCTGCCTGCGGGCGTTCTTCCGCGGTCTGCCGGCCTGCTCCTGGACCCGCTAGCTGGCACGTTTCGCGGCCTCCAGCTCTTCCTGCCATTAGCTCTCAGCTCTCTCAAAGGAGTCACGCAGTATTTGCCGCCGGGTACAGAGTGGCTAAAGACGAGTGACGACGCAGCTAATCGGTGGCGTGGGAGACGTGCTTTGCGGGAGTAGAGCGGAGCGTAGGTGTGTGTGTGTGTGTGTGTGTGTGTGTGTGTGTGTGTGTGTGTGTGTCGCCGGCAGCTTAGCGTGTGTGGAGGGGGAAGGAGCCGCCGCAGGCACAAAGAAGCGGCGCCGCCTGCCGCTGACGGCTGAGGGTGGGAGGTGAGATCTGAGATCTGAGGAGCTCCCCACGGCTCCATCCTGGGTCCTCAAAACGCCTGCCAGAAGCGTGTGCGTCTAGCAGAGGTCTCCCTCACACCAGTCTCTCCCGAAATTACGGGATGGCTGACATTTCATTTAATCGTCGTAGACACCCTCCCTGAACTGTCGTTCTCGGCGTTGGTTTGCTGTCGATTCTGATGAGAACATCCCTAACACTGAATTGTCCACGCTGACACACACTCTGCCCTACCTTCCTATTCATTACAAATCCCACTCCAATTATACCATTTTCTGCTGCTGTTGGTATTACCCTACACTAATCTGACCAGAAATCTTCTTCCCATTTCTCTCCACCGACCCCTACTACATCTAGATTGAGTTTTTGCTTTTCCCTTTTCAGATTCTCTGGATTCCCTGCCACGTTCAAGTTTCTGACAGTCCATGTCCCATTTCAGTTGATAATGTAAGCGAGAGTAAAGAAAAATTGAGACACATTCATAGGAATTGTCGACCTGCAAAAAGCGTTCGACGAAGGAAAATGGTTCAAGATGATCGAAACTTTGAGAAAAATAGGGGTAAGTTATAGAGAGAGGCATATACAATATGTATAAGAGCCAAGAAGGAATAATAAGAGTGAACGACAAAGAACGAAGTGTTCGGATTAAAAAGGGGTGTAAGATAGGGGTGTAGTCTTTCGTTCCCATTGTTCAGTCTGTATATCGAAGAAACAACGATGGAAATAAAGGAAAGGTTCAGGAGTGGAATCAAAATTCTAGGTGAAAGGGTATCAATGATACGATTCGCTGATGTCTTTGCTGTCTTGAGTGAGAGTGAAGAAGATTTACATGATCTGCTGAATTAAATGAACAATATAACGAGTACAGAATATGCATTGAGAGAAGAAACGAAGAAAGACTAATGAAGAGTAGCAGAAATGAAAACAGCGAGCAACTTAAAATCAAGTTGATGGTCACGAAGTAGATGAAATTAAGGAACTAGCGAGTAATATAACCAATGATGGAGAGACTAAGGAGGACATCAAAAGCAGGCTAATATGGCAAAAAGGGCATTATTAGCCATGAGAAGTCTACTAGTATCAAACATAGACCTTAATTTGTGGAAGAAATCTCTGCGAATGTACGTCTGTACTACAGCATTGTGTGGTAGTGAAACATGAACTGCCAAAAATGGAATGGAAAAGAATCGAAGCATTTGAGACGTGGTGTGTAAAGAAACTGGTTCTCTACTTCTAAAAAAACCTTTTAAATAATAAAACTTGATCTATACAAGGAAAGGACGAAAAAAGATAATTTTGGTATAGTCTTTGTCAGAACGTGCAGAATCTTATGTGAGGCCAATAAGACGTCAATTTTAATCTAAATATGGTTATGTCAATGTTTATGTAATAAAAAAATAAATTAGGTAATTCAGTACAATTATTATATAAATGCGATAAATCACTTTAACGGGAGCCAAAAGAACAATTAAAGTCAATATAATTTCAGTAAACCTGCAAATGTAAAAAAAAAAATATTGTAGGGGCCTACATAGATATCGTACATCTGCTAGATGCCCACGAAATACGTAATTTTTTTTAGAAACTGAGAGCCAATGAGAAAATAGGTGTAGTTTTCAAGCAGTAATGGCGGACAGCATCAGCTGGTAATATACGTAATTTTATGGTGGCTAACTTTTACTACACAAAAAATAAAATATGTACTCCCACCAAACGAAGTTACAAACAAACATTAAAATAAAATTATAATGAGCAGCAATACGTCTGAGAAGAATTTAGAAAGAAAATTATTAATTGAACTTTAGTTTGGCGGGTTTTCAACACTGTCAACAAGACGAAATAATGGAAAGAATATTTATTGGAACTAAACAAAATTGAGGTATTGTGACAGTATTTTAAAATGGTTAATTTAACTGCAATTGTTTTTAATGTTGAAAGGAACAGAGCGTAATAATTTTTCTTCAAAGTCTTAACTGTCGCTGCAGGCAGTGCGACGGCGTCAGCGGTGGTCAGCGCGGACGATGTGTGAAGTGAATCCTGGTTTGTGGCGTGGAGATAACGACGGATCCTCCTGTTTCGTTAACATTCCAGGTACGGCGGTGGTCCACGTCTCCGTTGTAGTCGAATCAGCTGGCAGATCTGGCGCCATAATAATAGTTCCAGTGTGTGCGTTGTCGTTACGCGCGCCACTGTTTATTATTAAAAGTTTGTTAATCACGCGGTGCGGGTAGGTCGGAATTATGCTATGTCTTTAGTATTTACGATATATATCCGGTTAATGCCAATACTTCGCACAGTTCTTTCACCGTGTTGCCGCAGGAAAACAGTCACATGTGTGTATCACTATAACAGTCCGTTAAACATCAGTTCAATGTACGTCGTCGTCTTTAAGACAGTTTGGACGATATAATAAATGTTTTTTGATCAAATCACAGCACTGTTGTTTTACTTAACATTTCACGCAATTCTAACAGTTAGTGTCTCCACACGGCAATGGTGTTTGATTCATGGCTAACTGCCACAAGTTCACACTCGACACACTTTTCAGGTTTTACTATTAACACAGCGGACGCACTGTAATTAATTGTCCCTCCGCGTATCACCGTCTTTCACGGCGAACTTCTCCACGTTTTTCCAGCCGCGAACCGGCCAAGTACCACAACAACTCGCACGCTCTCTATCGATAGTCGTTCGCTCTCTCTCTGGCACAGTACTTCTCCTAGCCTAACCAAAGATTTGTAAAGTATACAGAACCAGAACATTCATATTCGTAAAATATAAAACAGTAGCAAAATGAATGAAGAAACAATGTGACGTATTAACAAACAAAGGATAGTTGAAATAAGTGAGACATGTGTACTATGACAACGTAATGCAGAAAAGAAACAAAACTATCTACTTTCGGGTGAAGCAAAGTCTTTACAGGTGCTACACAAGAATGTCGGGAATTACGTGGACTGATAAGGTAAGGAATGAGTAGGTTCTGTGCAGAATTGGAGAGGAAAGGAATGTATGGAAAACGCTGACAAGGAGAAGGAACAAGCCGGTAGGACATCTTTTAAGACATCAGGGAATGACTTCCACGGTACTAGGGGGAGCTGAAGAGGGCAAAACGTCCAGCAAACAATTCAGGACGTAGGTTGCAAGCACTACTCTGAGATGAAGAGGTGCTTTCCCCCGTTTACCTAAATACGTTAAAGTAAATCCCGGGATGGTCCCTCTGTAAGGCCACATCCGGTTTCCGCCTTCATTCTGAACTGGATGTCCGTTTCGGACCACTTCTTGATGAATCAGGCCTTAATCTCTCATTTACCTTCCCTTTTCTTAACAGTGTAATGACAGCTTGGGTGGTATCGACATCGGTGTGGGACCAAAATGCTATTTGTGTGTGTGTGTACGTGCGCGCATGTTCAGGTTCCATCTCATTCAGTCGAAACATTCCTTACTAACTCTTTTGTTGTCTAGCGCACGCCTTTTGCACACAAAAATCACGAACATGTTACAAGACGTTTCTTCTAGAAGCACTTCTGAGTAACAACCTACCGATCTCTAAGTGTCTACACTTCTTATCCACGTTACTAAACAGCTGAATAGCTCACACGGACCCAGTAGCAGGTGACGTAACTTACACCTTCCACAGGAAAAATTTGACTTTTCAATATTTGATATACACTCCTGGAAATGGAAAAAAGAACACATTGACACCGGTGTGTCAGACCCACCATACTTGCTCCGGACACTGCGAGAGGGCTGTACAAGCAATGATCACACGCACGGCACAGCGGACACACCAGGAACCGCGGTGTTGGCCGTCGAATGGCGCTAGCTGCGCAGCATTTGTGCACCGCCGCCGTCAGTGTCAGCCAGTTTGCCGTGGCATACCGAGCTCCATCGCAGTCTTTGACACTGGTAGCATGCCGCGACAGCGTGGACGTGAACCATACGTGCAGTTGACGGACTTTGAGCGAGGGCGTATAGTGGGCATGCGGGAGGCCGGGTGGACGTACCGCCGAATTGCTCAACACCTGCGGCGTGAGGTCTCCACAGTACATCGATGTCGCCAGTGGTCGGCGGAAGGTACACGTGCCCGTCGACCTGAGACCGGACCGCAGCGACGCACGGATGCACGTCAAGACCGTAGGATCCTACGCAGTGCCGTAGGGGACCGCACCGCCACTTCCCAGAAAATTAGGGACACTGTTGCTCCTGGGGTATCGGCGAGGACCATTCGCAACCGTCTCCATGAAGCTGGGCTACGGTCCCGCACACCGTTAGGCCGTCTTCCGCTCACGCCCCAACATCGTGCAGCCCGCCTCCAGTGGTGTCGCGACAGGCGTGAATGGAGGGACGAATGGAGACGTGTCGTCTTCAGCGATGAGAGTCGCTTCTGCCTTGGTGCCAATGACGGTCGTATGCGTGTTTGGCGTCGTGCAGGTGAGCGCCACAATCAGGACTGCATACGACCGAGGCACACAGAGCCAACACCCGGCATCATTGTGTGGGGAGCGATCTCCTACACTGGCCGTACACCTCTGGTGATCGTCGAGGGGACACTGAATAGTGCACGGTACATCCAAACCGTCGTCGAACCCATCGTTCTACCATTCCTAGACCGGCACGGGAACTTGCTGTTCCAACAGGACAATGCACGTCCGCATGTATCCCGTGCCACCCAACATGCTCTAGAAGGTGTAAGTCAACTACCCTGGCCAGCAAGATCTCCGGATCTGTCCCCCATTGAGCATGTTTGGGACTGGATGAAGCGTCGTCTCACGCGGTCTGCACGTCCAGCACGAACGCTGGTCCAACAGAGGCGCCAGGTGGAAATGGCGTGGCAAGCCGTTCCACAGGACTACATCCAGCATCTCTAAGATCGTCTCCATGGGAGAATAGCAGCTTGCATTGCTGCGAAAGGTGGATATACACTGTACTAGTGCCGACATTGTGCATGCTCTGTTGCCTGTGTCTATGTGCCTGTGGTTCTGTCAGTGTGATCATGTGATGTATCTGACCCCAGGAATGTGTGAATAAAGTTTCCCCTTCCTGGGACAATGAATTCACGGTGTTTTTATTTCAATTTCCAGGAGTGTACATTATGTAATCAAAAGTATCCGGATACCTGGCTGAAAATGACTTACAAGTTTTGGCGCCCTCCATCGGTAATGCTGGAATTGAATTTGATGTTGGCCCACCAATAGCCTTGATAAACAAGTGCTTGGGAAATGGCAGCCCAGTCGGCGTTCCTAAACATCGCAAAGGTGTTTTACAGGATTCAGGTCAGGTCATGACTCAATGTAAGCCAGTCCATTACTCCAGAGTAACCACTCCGCCACAGGCCTTGCATTATGAACAGGTGCTCGATCGTTTTGAAAGATGCAGTCGCCTTCGACCGTATTGCTCTTCAACAGTGGGAAGCAAGAAGGTGCTTAAAACATCAATGTAGGCCTGTGCTGTGGTAGTTCCACGCAAAACAACAAGGGATGCAAACCCCCTTCATGAAAAACACGAGCACATCATAACACCATCGCCTCCGAGTTTTGCTGTTGGCACTACACACGCTGTCAGATGACGTTCTCCGGGCATTCGCCATACTCACACCCAGCCATCGGATCGCCACATTGTGTACCGTGATTCATCACTCAACACAACGTTTTTCCACAGTTCAATCATCCAATGTTTACGCTCCTTAAACCAAACGAGGCGTCGTTTGGCAGTTACCGGCGTGATGTGTGGCTTATGAGCAGCCGCTCGACCGTGAAATCCGCGTTTTCTGACCTGCCGCCTAACAGTCATAGTACTTCCAGTGGATCCTGATGGTCCACATTGGCGTCTGCCTATTACACATTACGACCCTCTTCATCTGTCGCGCGGTATCTTGTCAGTCAACAGACGAGCTCGGCTTGTACGATATCTGCTGTACGTGTCCCTTCACGTCCCCACTTCACTATCACATCGGAAACAGTAGGGCTATTGCTGTTTAGATGTACGGAAATCTCGCGTACAGACGTATGACACAAGTGACGCCCAATCACCTTACCACGTTCGAAGTCCACGAGTTCCGCGGAGCGCCACATTCTGCTCTCTCACGATGTCCAACGACTACTGAGGTCGCTGATATGGAGTACCTGGCAGTAGGTGGCAGCACAGTGCACCTAAGACGAAAAACACATTTTTCTGGGGGTGTCCGTATACTTTTAATCACGTAGTGTAATTATAGGCCGAATCTATGGTTTGTAATGGTGCCTCAATCTAGATATAGTAGGGGTCAGTGAAGTGAAGTGGAAGGAAGACAAGGATTTCTGGTCAGATGAGTATCAGGTAATATCAACAGCAGCAGAAAATGGTATAACAGGTGTAGGATTCGTTATGAATAGGAAGGTAGGGCAGAGGGTGTGGAACTGTGAACAGTTCAGTGACCGGGTTGTTCTAATCAAAATCGACAGCAGACCAACACCGACAACGATAGTTCAGGTATACGTGCTGACGTCGCAAGCTGAAGATGAACGGATAGAGAAAGTGTATGAGGATATTGAAAGGGTAATGCAGTATGTAAAGGGGGACGAAAATCTAATAGTCATGGGCGACTGGAATGCAGTTGTAGGGGAAGCAGTAGAAGAAAAGGTTACAGGGGAATATGGGCTTGGGACAAGGAATGAAAGAGGAGAAAGACTAATTGAGTTCTGTAACAAGTTTCAGCTAGTAATAGCGAATACCCTGTTCAAGAATCACAAGAGGAGGAGGTATACTTCGAAAAGGCCGGGAGATACGGGAAGATTTCAATTAGATTACATCATGGTCAGACAGAGATTCCGAAATCAGATACTGGATTGTAAGGCGTACCCAGGAGCAGATATAGACTCAGATCACAATATAGTAGTGATGAAGAGTAGGCTGAAGTTCAAGACATTAGTCAGGAAGAATCAATACCCAAAGAAGTGGGATACGGAAGTTCTAAGGAATGACGAGATACGTTTGAAGTTCTCTAACGCTATAGATACAGCAATAAGGAATAGTGCAGTAGGCAACCCAGTTGGAGAGGAATGGACGTCTCTAAAAAGGGCCATCACAGAAGTTGGGAAGGAAAACATAGGTACAAAGAAGGTAGCTGCGGAGAAACCATGGGTAACAGAGGAAATACTTCAGTTGATTGATGAAAGGAAGAAGTACAAACATGTTCCGGGAAAATCAGGAATACAGAAATACAAGTCGCTGAGGAATGAAATAAATAGGAAGTGCAGGGAAGCTAAGACGAAATGGCTGAAGGAAAAACGTGAAGACATCGAAAAAGGTATGATTGTTGGAAGGACAGACTCAGCATACAGGAAAGTCAAAACAACTTTTCGTGACATTAAAAGCAACGGTGGTAACATTAAAAGTGCAACGGGAATTCCACTGTTAAATGCAGATGAGAGAGCAGATAGGTGGAAAGAATACATTGAAAGCCTCTATGAGGGTGAAGATTTGTCTGATGTGATAGAAGAAGAAACAGGAGTCGATTTAGAAGAGGTAGGGGATCCAGTATTAGAACCGGAATTTGAAAGAGCTTTGGAGGAATTACGGTCAAATAAGGCAGAAGGGATAGATAATATTCCATCTGAATTTCTAAAATCATTAGGGGAAGTGGCAACAAAACGACTATTCACGTTGGTGTTTAGAATATATGAGTCTGGGGACATACCATCTGATTTTCAGAAAATCATCATCCACACAATTCCGAAGACGGCAAGAGCTGACAAGTGCAAGAATTATCGCACAATCAGCTTAACAGCTCATGCATCGAAGCTGCTTACAAGAATAATATACAGAAGAATGGAAAAGAAAATTGAGAATGCGCTAGGTGACGATCAGTTTGGCTTTAGGAAAAGTAAAGGCAGGAGAGAGGCAATTTTGACGTTACGGCTAATAATGGAAGCAAGGCTGAAGAAAAATCAAGACACGTTCATAGGATTTGTCGACCTGGAAAAAGCGTTCGACAATATAAAATGGAGCAAGCTGTTCGAGATTCTGAAAAAAGTAGGGGTAAGCTATAGGGAGAGACGGGTCATTTACAATATGTACAACAACCAAGAGGGAATAATAAGAGTGGACGATCAAGAACGAAGTGCTCGTATTAAGAAGGGAGTAAGACAAGGCTGTAGCCTTTCGCCCCTACTCTTCAATCTGTACATCGAGGAAGCAATGATGGAAATAAAAGAAAGGTTCAGGAATGGAATTAAAATACAAGGTGAAAGGATATCAATGATACGATTTGCTGATCTGATGACATTGCTATCCTGAGTGAAAGTGAAGAAGAATTAAATGATCTGCTGAACGGAGTGGACAGTCTAATGAGTACACAGTATGGTTTGAGAGTAAATCGGAGAAAGGCGAAGGTAATGAGAAGTAGTAGAAATGAGAACAGCGAGAAACTTAACATCAGGATTGATTATCACGAAGTCAACGAAGTTAAGGAATTCTGCAACCTAGGCAGTAAAAGAACCAATGACGGACGGAGCAAGGAAGACATCAAAAGCAGACTCGCTATGGCAAAAAAGGCATTTCTGGCCAAGAGAAGTCTACTAATATCAAATATCGGTCTCAATTTGAGGAAGAAATTTCTGAGGATGTGCGTCTGGAGTACAGCATTGTATGGTAGTGAAACATGGACTGTGGGAAAACCGGAACAGAAGAGAATCGAAGCATTTGAGATGTGGTGCTATAGACGAATGTTGAAAATTAGGTGGACTGATAAGGTAAGGAATGAGGAGGTTCTACGCAGAATCGGAGAGGAAAGGAATATGCGGAAAACATGATAAGGAGAAGGGACAGGATGATAGGACATCTGCTAAGACATGAGGGAATGACTTCCATGGTACTAGAGGGAGCTGTAGAGGGCAAAAACTGTAGAGGAAGACAGAGATTGGAATACGTCAAGCAAATAATTGAGGACGTAGGTTGCAAGTGCTATCTGAGATGAAGAGGCTGGCACAGGGGAGGAATTCGTGGCGGGCCGCATCTAAGCAGTCAGTAGACTGATGACCGAAAAAAAAAAATGGTGCCTTAGTCTACTTGTTAGGACCTACAGCCTTACGTTAAAGGTCTGATACAATAAACCAAGTATTAAAAGTGGAGGCTCTGTGTATATCTTGAAGCATTGAACTCGTGGCGTGCAGTTTATCCAGACTATATTCTCCCTGCACTGGTACGCGTGCGGCAGCATGCGTACCAAATATTTTTAAATCGCCACGTATAAAAACGGGGTTTCCCGGTACTCACAACTCGGGTTCTGTTGGTGTTAAATATGTAGCGTCAACTGTTTTGGAATACTGGAGTCGCTTTCAGGAGGACGACGGTTCAATCCCGCTTCTCCTATCCTGATTTAGGTTTTCCGTGATTTCCCTAAATCGCTACAGGCAAATGCCGGGATGGTTCCTTTAGTAGGGCACGACCGACTTCCTCCCCAGTCCTTCCCTAATCCGATGAGGCCGATGACCTCGCTGTCTGGTCTCCTTCCACTTACACCCCAACCAAACCCAGGCAACTATTTTGGGTAGGCCTTGGAATGCGGACCGCTTATATATCCAACAGAAGGATCGCCTTCGTGCCACTATCCTACAGTACAGACTCAAAGTCACGTTCCTTCCTGCTCAGGGAATGGAGCAAATCCATCCTTTTTGTATTTCATGTGGTCTACTGTGCGCTTGCTGGGACTTGCCGAGACACCATTAGTTAATGGGCGGCTCCTCAAGAAAAACCCAAAAGAAGGCTTTTGTACTACATTTTCACCGTCACCCGCGGATCAGAACCAAGCAGAAGATTCCAAAACAGCTGCGCGCAGCCAATGGCTGAAATTTTTACGACATACTCCTAACATCCCGATCTCTAACAAACTTGAAAATTCTCTTGGTATCCCCATCCGTCAGAACATAGACAAGTAGCAAGTCACCCTACACGGGTAATGCTGAATGAGGAGAAATCTAAATAGCAAACAAGCGCCGCAAATCGTTCAAATTTTAACGGTATATTCTCTAGGTGTATCTGGAAGAACCGTCTCCTCGTTTCAAAAATCTCTATCCGTTATCGACGAACACCCATAAACCTTGTTTTTTGAGTGCCAATACCCAACCACCAATTCAGCGACGGCTACGCACAACAAATGGCTCTAATTTTTACGATGTATTCCTAAGATCTCTATCTTGAACAACCTTCAAAATTTTCATCACATCCCTATTCATTTCTGACAAACAGAAGCTGTAAGTTACATCATCTGTAGACGTAAAAAACGCACTTAAAATTTGGTGTGAAGTTAAAACTTCGTTTATAAAGTGATAAAATGAAGTAGCACGAAGAAATATGCTGTAAAGAGTATCCATTTTCATGTGGGAACCGCACGTTGGTATTATTATTTCTTTTCTCTCTCAGACGTTATGTCTGGTTAAAAATGGAAAGTGACGCGGACATTGATCAAGCGTCACTTCCTTTTAACTGTACGGTATATGCTACATTGCATTTAGGAACTTTCGTGTAATTGAACATGTGTCAATAATTACAGATTTCTGTATTTGTATATATACGTTTGGATGTAGCTGTATTGCGTTGATGTACTGGTGGATATTGTTGTGGTATGACTCCTGTAGTTGATAGTATAATTGGTATAATGTCAACTATATCCTGATGCCACATTTCCTTGACTTTCTCAGCCAGGTGCACGTATGTTTCAATTTTTTCTCCTGTTTTCTTCTGTATATTTGTTGTATTGGGTATGGATATTTCGATTAGTTGTGTTAATTTCTTCTTTTTATTGGTGAATATGATGTCAGGTTTGTTATGTGGTGTTGTTTTACCTGTTCCAGTATAATTTGTATTCATCATCCTCCAGTACATTTTGTGGTGCATACTTGTATATGAGAACGTGTTGTTTTGTTAGTTTATGTTGTATGGCAAGCTGTTGATGTGTTATTTTTGCTAGGTTGTCATGTCTTCTGGTGTATTCTGTATTTGCTAGTATTGTACATCCGCTTGTGATCTACTGTTTCTATTTGTTGTTTGCAAAGTCTGCATTTATCTGTTGTGGTATTGGAATCTATAATAATATGCTTGTTGTAATATCTGGTGTTTATTGTTTGATTCTGTATTGCAATCATGAATCTTTCCGCCTCACTGTATATATTGCCTTTTCTTAGCCATGTGTTGGATGCGTCTTGATCGTTGTGTGGCTGTGTTAAATGATAAGGGTGCTTGCCATGTAGTGTTTTCTCTTTCCAATTTACTTTCTTTGTATCAGTTGATATAATGTGATCTCAAGGGTTGTAGAAGTGGTTACGAAATTGCAATTATTGTAGATGTGCTTATCAAATTGCAGTTATTATATTTGCACTTAAAATCCCGTCCGAGGTGTAAAATTCGTTTTGCGTGATTTCAATTTCACAGAAGTATGCTACATAAATTTTCTTACCAACACCTTTCTTTTCATATGAATTACTTGCCCTTCTGCGTCAGGGAAAAAAGAGGAACCAATGGAAAAATGCTCCTATGGGGTACCAGCCCTCTCATTCTACCTTTCTCAGCATCTTTAAAAATTTTCCCAAGAAGTGTAGCATGCAAACATATTCGCTTTTTTATGTTGAGAGACAAGAAGACAGTGGCATTGGCAAAGAGACGGAAAAGTAATAAATACTGGGAGATAGTAGATAGTGGTTGTTTTACAGGAAGAGTTCCGGAGACAGTGGCAGTGAGAGAGAAAGAGAGGGACACAGTGTCATAGGGAGACAGTGATAGGCTGTAGAAGTAGGAGGACAGAAAGAAGCGGCTGTGGCTGAAACACAGGAGATAATGACAGAAGGAGATAATGAGTCAGGTTGAATGAGTGAGTGAGGAAGGGTAGATAGGAGTGGATAGAAGTGACGAACTAACGGGCAGGTTGACTAGTGGATGTGAGTGAGCTACAGTTAGGGGAACTTATGGAAGTTTGAGGTGAGTTACATGATAAAAAAAAACGCGAAAATGTTAGCACACCGAAAGTTCTGAGAAAGTTTTTAAGGGTGCTCAGGAAGATAGAAGATGCACAGCCCAGTAGGGGCTTTTAAATAAACAGGAACACATTTAAATTTTTGTACCTCTACAGAAGAATTTTTCAGCTAGTTAGAAAGTGATAACACTAATCGACGTGTATAAAAGTTTACGAAACCTACAAACTTTTCAAATATTTTCGAAACTTTTTCTCGCTTACAGCAAAATAATGAATGAATACGGTTTTCCACTGCTCATGCAGTGAAGCTTCAGTATCAGGCAAAAAAGCACTCCGTCTTCAGGCCACGAGTGGCCTACCGGGACCATCCGACCGCCGTGTCATCCTCAGTGGAGGATGAGGATAGGAGGGCTGTGGTGTCAGCACACCGCTCTCTCAGTCGTTATGATGGTATTCTTGACCGAAGCCGCTACTATTCTGTCTAGTAGCTCGTCAATTGGCATCACGAGGCTGAGTGCATCCCGAAAAATGGCAACAGCGTATGGCGGACTGGATGGGCACCCATCCAAGTGCCGACCACGCCCGACAGCGCTTAACTTCGGTGATCTCACGGGAACCGGTGTATCCACTGCGGCAAGGCCGTTGCCTCTCAGTACCAGGCATAGCGTCGTAATTTATTTCTTCTTTACCACTGTCTCTATCCGCAACAAATTTTGCATACAACATCCACATATACCACTGAACGTACCTGCAAAATTTTATCAATGTAATACACACGGTTCCCGAGATATGACGTCATAAACACTGAGATGCTGGAAAAACTGGGGTTTTGTATCCTCGGGCACAGAGGTTCTACATGCTTTACGGTAAGTATTTAACACATTAACTTATTTTTGAAGTAAGCTGTTTTATTCTTGGAGGGTTCGGTTCAGTAAAGAATCTGTGGTAGAGGATTTAATGGCGACTTTTCTCGAACAGACATCACACACTTTGGGAGTGATAAAAAATGGCTCTGAGCACTATGGGACTTAACTGCTGTGGTCAGCAGTCCCCTAGAACTTAGAACTACTTAAACCTAACTAACCTAAGGACATCACACACAGCCATGCCCGAGGCAGGATTCGAACCTGCGACCGTAGCATGGGAGTGATATAATGACCCCCGTATCCCAACAGTACTTCTATCAAATGGAGAGATTGTGCTAAGCCAATCGTTCAAACGAGTCGTTACCTCAGGTGCATCAAATCTGTGAAATTGAAATTCACAAAACACAAATCGAGAACGCTTAGAAAGCTTACGTCACTGACAATTAGATTTTTCTTAGAATTGAATCTCTGGGGTGGATAAACTAAACCCTCACACCCGACACCATGCTTGTAAATGGTTAGACTATTGCCTATCGCTGTTCACTCTACAACATCTGTTTATGAGTTCCCTTACGCTGATAGTATGGAATAGTTATTTGCAAAATCCAGACAGTCCACTTTAGTTCCACGCAATTTTCCTGTCGGTTATTAGATCATCATAACTGTTTGGGAACACATCATTTAACAGTAGAGGTTACCACCTTGTCAGAGACCAGTATTCCAGCGAATAGTCAAGATTCCTCTCCCCCCCTCCCCCCTTGCATATATTTACTACATAGACGTTCCTAATTTTGCAAAACTACAAACTTTTCTGAAGATAGCTTTCTATTTTTATGTGTCTAATCACTCACAACCTTATTTTTGATTAACTTATGATTCTCTAAGAAAGTACAAATATTGTTCGTACTGGATGTCTGCAGTCTGAAAGGCTGCTGGCCTTCTCCATGTTGCTTCAACACAGTTCCTTTATCTATGTTCCTGAAAACTGGTTATTTTCTGAATATCAGCGCTACAAGTAAAATTTTTGGCTTTTTGTATATATTATACAAGAAGACAGGAATTTTGCTTAGGTTTCACAAAATTTTGTAAGGGGCGTCCAAAGAAACGAGCCGGAGGCATAATTACAGAAACCAGTACCTGTGTGTTACAAGTATTGACCCTGGCTGTTGAGACACTTGTCCGACTGTGACACAAGGCGGTGAATGACTGTCTCGTAAACTTCCCGGGGCTGCGATGTTAGTAAGTTCCGCACGTATAACGGAACGGCGTCGTCCGAGGTGAGTCGTTTGCCGCTCAGAACCTTCTCAATGGGACCAAAAATGGTGTAATCACAGGGAGAGAGGTCCGGACTGTATGGAGAGTGGCCGAGAACCTCCCATTTGAAGTTCTGCAGGAGTGCCGCGACTGTGATGGCCGTATGAGGCTTCACATTGTCGTGGGTCTAGAATGAACCCCGAACTCAAATAAAGCCAAAGGATATAATAGCAAGCTTAATAAAAAAATATAAAAGAATAAAAATCACCACCTACAAAAATTAAAGCTAATAATATTCTTATAAAAACAATTCTAGTATATTCAGCTAAAAAAATTAAAGTAAATCCACCTGCACCATATTCAATATTAAAACCTGCAACTAACTCAGATTCACCTTCAGCAAAATCAAAAGGAGTACGGTTAGTTTCGGCCAAACAAGAAGCAAAACAAGCTAAACCTAAAGGGAAAGAAATAATAATAAATCAACAATGAAGCTGATAATTTATAAAATCAAACATGTTAAAACTACTGGCCTGATCGTTTTGATTTCATCCCTTGTCGAAGGGTGGTCAGGGTTTGCGAGAAACGCTGGGCATTCACTGTTGTTCCGTGCTGCAGGTAGTGAAACAGAAGGGGGCCATCTTGGTCAAAGAAGGACGTCAGCATAACCTTTCCTGCACTCGTGTGGAAGGCGACGTCCAGCTGTACATGCGGAACTGGTCAACATCAAAGCCCCGGGAATTTTATGAGACTGCCTTTCACAGCCTTTTATCACAGTGGGACAGGTGTCTCAACAGCCAGGGTCAATACTTCTAACATAGAGGTATTGGTTTCTGTAATTATACCTCCGCCTCGTTTCTTTCTGAACGCCCCTTGTATTTTACTCGCTCTACTTATATACAGCCAGCCGTTGTGGCCGAGCGGTTCTAGGCGCTTCAGTCTGGAACCGCGTGACCGCTACGGTCGCAGGTTCGAATCCTGCCTCGGGCATGGATGTGTGTGATGTCCCTAGGTTAGTTAGGTTTAAGTAGTTCAAAGTTCCAGGGGACTGATGGCCGCGGACGTCCCATAGCGCTCAGAGCCATTTGAACATAAATACAATGCCGTTTTCTGTAGTATAAGAAAGTGCATTGTCAATCGAAACGTCGCTAGTACAGAAGAAAATAAAACTTTGTGAAACATGAGCAAAATCGCTATCTATAATATTTCACCAAGAACCCACAGTCAAGTAGGTTAAAAAGATTGTGTCTATATTTTTTATATGGAAATTATTTTCGAATTTTTTACGTTTTTCAAATTTTCTCTGATCTCAAATATACATCTTTTTTACTTTTGTTCCTAACCGTCACAAATTCCATAATAATAACAGTGATTATAATAACTGCAGTAACGGTGTCATTAAAATATCGTGTACCGCGACGTCAGCATTTGGGCGATCACTGTGACGATATTTGAATGTAATTAACAAAATTCCCTGCTGCTCTCATTATGTTGTACATACTATTGCCGTCGTGAGATAGGCCGTTGTGCGCTATAAAGATGGAAAATGAAGCGTTATTAGGAAGCCCTGTGCTTATCTCTTGTTATCAACATCATTCTACTGCATTGTGTATGAGTTGTTCCAGCAGAAATGGCGATAGCTTATCCAAACTGGAGCGCTTACACTCACCAACCAAATGCCTGGCTTATCCTGAACGCTGCGATAAGAAGGGATCAATTCTTCCGCTTGCAGTTAAAAGCACCGCAAATCTGTCATTCGCAGCAAACGCGCGGCTTACTGAAGTAGCTGCCAAACAGCACGCCGAGTCACAGGCGGGGTATCCCCATTAGCGAGGAGTGCAATGTTTCCAACAGCGCCAGTAGCAGCACGTCGTCAGGTTCGGCATCGGCAATCCGTCGCTCGCGGGATATTGCGGTCGCTATCTCGGTAATTTTACGTCCCGTAATAGCAGCCGAGTGCCGGCCGTTTCATTACCGACAATGTGGCGTCGATTGCTGTTAATTTCCGACGCGCGCCACGTTATCTTTCGCCAGGGTCGCCGCCGACTGCGGTTATCAGGTCGGTAACCTACCGCACTGGTTACTGGCGCCAGCAAACGTGCATCAGGTTGTGGAGGTAGGGAAGGGGGGGGGGGGCTCTTCCTGTGAGGGGTGGCGCACTGGTCAGCACAGTGGACTCGTCGCGTTCCTCTGAAAGAGGCTAATAGGACAAATGACCTTGAAGTATTACTCGGTTCGTTCAATTTGACACTCGTTATTGATTTTCCTACTCGGGTGGTAAAGGATAGCAGCTCATTGATAGCTAACTTCTTTATAGATCAAGGTAAGTTTAACCAGACAGATGCTCAGCCTGTTGATTATGGTCTTTCTGATCATGGTGCACAGCTAGTTACAATATATGACATAGCTGCATTCAGCAGTACTAAACAGTCCTCCAAAGTAGTACGTCCAGTCAACCATTTAACAACTGCAAATTTCAGGGAAAGCCTACAGCAGTTACACTGGGATGAGGTGTACCGCGAACCTGATGCCAATGTAAAATATAATTTATTTCATGACACTTTTGTAAATGAATTTGAAAAGTGCTTCCCCAAGAAAATAATTGAATATACTCGTAATAAACACTGTAACAAACCATAGCTTACTAAGGGTAAAAAAATATCTTGTAACCAGAAAAGGGAAATGTATCTGACAGCAACGAAGATTAGTGACCCAGAAACTATCAAACATTATAAAAACTACTATGCTGTATTAAGAAAAGTTATTAAAAAATCCAGAAGTATTTGTATCATATCTGAAATCAACAACTCTGATAATAAAATTAAAACAATTTGGCGTATTATTAAAAGAGAAGCACGTTAACCAAGAGCACAGGAAGAGAGTATTATCATCAAATTGAATGAAAACTTTACAAAACAAAAAGTCAGAAGTTGAAAATATTTTTAATAATCAATTTCTAAATGTTGTCCATATAGTAGGATCCAGGTGTTCATCAGAAGATGCTAGGCGGTTAATGGAAGACCCATACCTATGCAATTTGATACAATTGAAATCTCACCCACTTCTCCCTCTGAAATTAGGAAAATAATAAACTCACATGGAATTGATGGCATTTCCAGCAAAATACTAAAAGCTTGTTCTCAACAGATAAGTAAGATTCTCAGTCACCTGTGTAATAGCTTTCTGGAAGAGGGCATTTTCCATGATAGGCTGAAATATGCTATTGTTATACCTTTGAATAAAAAAGGGGATAGATCTGATGTCAAAAATTACCGTCCAATCTCCCTTCTAACAACTTTATCCAAATTTTTTGAGAAAGTAATGTATTCAAGAGTAGCTTCACATATCTGTAAAAATGAAGTACTAACAAAATGTCAGTTTGGTTTCCAGAAAGGGTTTTCCACATAAAATGCCATATATGCTCTCACCAATCAAATTTTGAATGATCTGAATAACCGAACACTACCCATTGGGATTTTTTGTGGTCTCTCAAAGGCTTTTGATCGTGTAAATCATGAAATTCTGCTAGACAAGCTCAAGTATTGTGGCATGAGTGGGACAGTCCAAAAATGGTTTAATTCGTACCTAACTGGAAGAGTGCAGAAAGCTGAAATAAACAGTTCTCATAATATGCAAAGATCAGCTCGTTCCTCAAAATGGGGAACTATCAAGAATGGGGTTCCACAAGGGTCAGCCTTGGGCCCTTTGTTGTTCTTAATATATATTAATGACTTGCCATTCTATATTCAGGAAGAGGTAAAGTTAGTTCTCTTTGCTGCTGATACAAGTATAGTAATCACACCTGACAAACAAGAACTAACTGATGAAATTGTCAATAATGTCTATCAGAAAATTGCTAAGTGGTTCCTTGTAAATGGACTCTCACTGAACTTTGATAAGACACAGTACATACAGTTCCGTACAGTAAATGGCATGACGCCATTAATAAATGTAAACCTTGATCAGAAGCATATAGCTAAGGTAGAATATTCAAAATTTTTAGGTGTGTTCGTTGATGAGAGATTATATTGGAAGAAACACATTAATGATCTGCTGAAACTTTTGAGCTCAGCTACTTATGCAATAAGGGTCATTGCAAATTTTGGTGATAAACATCTTAGTAAATTAGACTACTACCCCTATTCTCACTCATTGCTTGCATATGGCATCTTATTTTGGGGTAATTCATCACTGAGGAATAAAGTATTAATTGCACAAAAGCGTGTAATCAGAATAATAGCTGGAGTCCACCCAAGATCATCCTGCAGACATTTATTTAAGGATCTAGGGATATTCACAGTAGCTTCTCAGTATATATACTCTCTTATGAAATTTGTTATTATCAACCAAACCCAATTCAAAAGTAATAGCAGTGTGCATAACTACAATACTAGGCGAAAGGATTCAAGATTAAATATAACTTTGGCACAGAAAGGGGTGAATTATACTGCCACTAAAGTCTCTGGTCACTTACCAAATAGTATCAAAAGTCTGACAGATAACCAACAAGTATTTAAGAAGCAATGACAACTCCTTCTACCCCATAGAGGAATTTTTAGATATAAATTAACAAAAAAGTTGTGATATTAACTTAATTATGTTGTTAAATTAACTTAATTATGTCATGTATTGGAAAATTTCACTCGTTCCACATCATTACGAAATATCGTTTTCATGGTCCATGGAACTAGTATTAATCTAATATAATCTAAATACCCGTCCGGCCATCCAGATGCCGGTATCTCACTAAAACGCTCCAGGCGAATGCCGGGATGATTCTTCTCAAAGTGCACGGCCGAATTCCTTCCCTATCCTTGACACAATCCGAACGAGTGCTCCGTGCCTAATGACCTAGATGTCAATGGGATGTTAAACTGCCGGCCGGGGTGGCCGAGCGGTTCTAGGCGCTGCAATCCGGAACCGCGCGGCCGCTACGGTCGCAGGTTCGAATCGTACCTCTGGCATGGATGTATGTGACGTCCTTAGGTTAGTTAGGTTTAAGTAGTTCTGAGTTCCAGGGGACTGATGACCTCAGAAGTTGAGTCCCATAGTGCTCAGAGCCATTTGAACCATTTTGATGTTAAACCCAATCATCCCAAGGAATGCGGCAAGCGCCCGGGAACAGGGGCCAGACAGGGCAACGCTGACGTCAGTCTGATGTACAGTTGCGAGACATTTATGCACTACAATGATGACATGATTTTCATTATCCTGTCACTTATCCTCTGTACCTCTTCGTTTAGACCCTCCTTCAGTACATCTCCCACTCCCTTCTGTCTTCCTTCTTCATTCCCGTTTCAATAAAGTCTCTAACCTCTCCTCTATACCCTCCTGCCTTCTTTGCATCTTCTCTCTCCCATTCCTAAAATATCTAGCTTCCTCCTTTCCATCATATTTACTATCTCCTCTACGTTTCCTGTCAATATGCTAAGTTCCAATCCGTAGTCCGTTTACCTTTCCTGATCGTTGTCTTTTATATCCATCAATTCCTAGGGTAGCTCCCTCATTCCATGCTGGTTATTCCCCAGAAGTACGAAACAAGTAATAGGGAGAGAGAGGCTGAGGAATGAAATGGTAGGGGAAATAGTAAAAGAGGAGCCCCTGCAGAACATGAAGGAAACATCAAGACCAGAATGGTATGGTCACTTAAAGAGAATGGAAAACAAGAGGATCCGCCAGAAGCTACAAAAAATGGAGCAGCGAAGGAAACAACCAAGTGGAAGACCGAGGGATAAATGGCTGCAAGGTGTGGAGGAGTGTGTTCAAAGAGGAGGCGAAGACTGGACCAGAGCGAACACAGAAGGAAGGTGCGAAAACAGGATCAGATGGCGATGCTTCTGTTGCAAATAGAACCCAGCCTTAGGCTTGAAACTGTCTGAGATGATGATTATGATGATGACGATGACAAAACATGATATGGACTTCATGAAAAAGGTTTGTGATGTGCTAACATTCTGCGTTGTTTCTGCGACTGTTTGTTCTATATCGTGTCTCCCTATCACTTTCGCTCAACGACGCTCTCAGCGTATTTTTAGGGAATTGACTAGTTTGAATCTGGGACCTGTTGCTGGTAAGGAGACGCCAGACCACACATGACATGTAGAATTCAGAAGAGTTCAGTGGGACTCGCGATGATACAACCAAATATTTAATTATTTCAGCGTCAGCTCCACTGCACTCCCTGTAAAAGAATCTTAATACTAACTCAATGTAGTGGAAGGGGTTCAAGGCTTCCTATTTTTAGTTAGCTGATAAAATAACGTCGAAAAAGGAGTTAAGTTTACCACTGGAAATTTTATTCTACTCACAAAACATCGTTTATAAATTGCACTATTGATAAGAAGAAATGTTTTAATACAGGATGGTAAAACCAACTGCGTTCAACAAAAATGTGAACGAAAATTCCCTAAATGGGTTTCCAAGTTCTACAATGGATCGAAGGATGACCTATGCCATATCACATCTATAATCTAGGTTTAAATTAAGTTTTACAAAAGAGAAAACTATCAAAATGGTCTACAGTGACCCTCAATTATCTTTAATTACTTATCCAACTGGTCGTAAATTACAGTGGCTGATGTGGCTTCTCAATAACTATATAACAGGAAAATCATCGCGTTTCAGATTTTTACTTCAAGTGGCAAATGTGAAAACCATGAGCTTTAATTGACGATCGACACTAGTATTACGCAAAAAGGGGGTGTAACAGATGAGACTTCTGCAGTTCTGAGTGAAGCCTTATGCGCTCAAAAATGCGGCATCGCGTGCGTTCATTACCTTGTCGGTGTTTAGGCAGCGTCAGGACGGCGGCGGGCAGCACAGCTCCGCTCACCTCGTCATCTCGGAAGCAACTAACTCCTAACTTCTCCTTACAACAATTTACCGAAGTTGGTTTAAAAAAAAAAAATATCTGGCTGTGTTTTCATCTGAGCAATCAGGGTGTCAATGTTAACCTTAAGCTCCACCTACAAAAATTCTGTCTATCCAATGAGAAATGTTATACTTTTCGTGGTGGGGCAATGTTTTTAAGGTTTGCAACGCAACAGAGACGCGAGAAACTCTCACGCTAAAACTTGCAGCTGGTGTGGTCCTTTCAGCGTTATCGTAAGATCTATACTGTTGTTCTGGAGGGCTCTAGCTTTTAACATGGGGTGGGGGGGGGGAGGGTGGACCTAGCGGTTACCTGGCAACGTGGGTGTGCGTCCCTTATTGTAGGGCCTTCAGCTTAACACGGTTGTGCTCTCAGCTTCTGTTCTCGTTTCTCCCCTCGGAACTGCGTCTGTCTCACGGTAGGAAGGTATGACATGCATTTAGGCATTCTGGTGTTAGTCTGTGGTATTCCATTTGCTCACTCGTTACTCGTAATACTTTGGTTAATTTCATGTCACGATTTATTCGGAGTTATGTGACATACTACTGGATTTGCTTATCATGTCTGTGTTTTCATGGAAGGTGTTGGATTTGCCTGACACCTTATAATGTGTTAAAAAAAAGCTGTTATCATCCTTAGATTGGTAAAGCTCTGGTTCATTCAGCTATAATTAATAATATGAATGTTTATACCTCTGTATTAAACTGAACAAGTGAAATGATCTCGAATGATTCAAGAAGCAGTCACACTGTAAAATTTCCAACTAGGATCACTAAATCCTCAAGGACAGCCATTGATAACATTTTTATAGACAAATCAAAGGAACTATATCATAACATAAAACCTGTAATAAATGGACTATCAGATCATGACACGCAGCTCCTTGTTTTAGATGTAAATTCTAAGCAGATTATCAAGACTGCTAAATCTGAGTGCAGTAGAGTATTCAATCAACCAAAAATTGAGTGTTTTAGGAAACTGCTCAAAGGTATGAACTGGAAAGATGTTTATAGTGCTCATGACATGAATGAAAAATATAACACATTCATGAACAATGTCAGTACCATGTTTGAAAACTGTTTTCCTCTAAAAGTTACTCAAATTAAACAGAAGTCTATAATAAAACCATGGATCACACAAGGAATAAAGATTTCCTGTAAGACAAAAAGGAATATGTATCTGTCGACCAAGAATAGCTCCCATGCTGATGATTTAGCTAAATACAAGGACTACTGTAAAATATTAAAGAAAGTAATTCAGACATCTAAACAAATACACTACGAGAAGAACATAACAATGTCAGGGAACAAAATAAAAACAATATGGGATATAGTGAAAGAGTAGACTGGTAGAACCAGAAAGGAACATGAGAAAATTATACTAATGGTAGATGACACATTAGTAACCGATGGACACAGTGTGGCAAATCTATTTAACAAGTACTTTATATCTATTACTGATAGAATGGGATTGTCAGGATCACTAAATAATGCCCCTGAATATCTGAAAGTAGCCTTTACAAATAGCTTCAGGTACATGAATATGTCACTCAGTTCACCAAAAGAAATAACTTCCATAATAAAATCTTTAAAAACAAAGCATTCTAGTGATTATGATGAAATATCAACAAAGTTAATTAAGGCATGTTCTTGTGAGTTTAGTACAATTCTAAGTTACTTGTGTAACCAGTCAATTATAACTGGGACTTTTCCTGACTGGCTGAAATATGCAGATGTTAAGCCTCTATTCAAGAAGGGGGATAAAGAGATGCCATCAAACTACAGACCGATTTCACTTTTGCCAGAATTCTCAAAAATTTTAGAAAAAGTAATGTACAGGCAGCTTCTCAACCATCTGACAACAAATAACATATTATCAAGAACACAGTTTGGATTTCTGAAGAGTTCTGATATCGAAAAGGCTATTTACACCTACAGTGAAAATGTACTTAATTCATTAAATAACAAGTTACAAGCAGCAAGTATTTTATGTGATTTGTCAAAGGCATTCGATTGTGTAAACCACAACATCCTTTTAAATAAATTAGAATTCTAAGGTGTCACGGGCAGTGCTGCAAAATGGTTCAAGTCATACCTCGCTAACAGGAAACAAAGGGTGTCAGTGCAAGGGACTAGTGAATTAAGTCATCAGTCATCATCAGAATGGGAAGAAATTACATGTGGTGTCCCACAAGGATCCATTTTAGGGCCATTGCTTTTTCTTGTGTACATTAATGATCTCTCATCAGTTACACTGCCAGAAGCAGAGTTCGTTTTGTTTGCAGATGACACAAGTATTGCAATAAATAGTATGTCAAATGTAGTTCTAGAAAGATCTGCTAATGATATTTTCATAGATATTAATAAATGGTTTAAAGCCAACTCATTGACATTAAACTTTGAAAAGACTCACTACATGCAATTCAGAACCTGTAAGAGGTTTCCACCCAGCATATGCATAAAGTATGAAGAAGAGCAGATAGAAGAGGTTGACAGTCTTAAATTCCTGGGATTACAACTTGATAATAAATTCAGTTGGGAGGAGCACACCACAGAACTGCAGAAATGCCTTAACAAATCTGTATTTGCAATTCGAGTGTTAGCAGACAGGCGACATAAAAGTGAAAAAGCTTACATACTTTGCCTACTTTCATTCCATAATGTCATATGGTATAATATTTTGGGGTAACTCTTCAAGTCAAAAAAACGTTTTCAGAGTCCAAAAGCGTGTAATAAGTATTATTTGTGGAGTAAACTCACGGATGTCTTGTAGAAACCTCTTCAAAGAACTGGGTATACTAACTACTGCCTCTCAGTATATTTACTCCTTAATGAAATTTGTCCTGAATAATATATCTCTTTTTCCAACAAACAGTTCTGTTCATACATACAATATCAAGAACAAAAATGATCTGCACAAAGACTTAAAAGCACTTACTTTAGTTCAAAAATGGGTCAACTACTCAGGAACACTCATCTTCAATAATTTGCCAGCAAACATAAAAAATTTTGTTACAAATAAAGATCAGTTTAAAAGGAGCCTGAAAGACTTACTAGTGGCCAACTCCTTCTACACCATTGACGAATTTTTTAACAGAAACAAATGATGTGTTGTATATATTTATACTATTAGTATTGTTATTTCAGCTTCTTTTTTTTTTTAAAAAAAAAGAAAGTGACATGTTCCACATCCACGAGGATCTCCTCAACACAGATCTATGGAACGAAAAATTAATCTAATCTAAAACACACAATGTAAGTGCATCGGCAATAAATCTGCACAGCTATGGACTCTAACACTCAATAGTGAGTAATCCATAATCAAACATTTCCTGAAGTTTCATAACGTGTTGGCCTTCATCCTGCAGCCAAAAAGGGTGCCATGAGGAGTTTTCTCGTATCTGTAATCAATCTCGTCTCCAATATGTAGATTACTGAAAACTTTCACTAAACCAGCTGGATAGTGGCATAATTTAAAATCAAAATCTGCGCATATTATTGAAAATAGAGAACGCCTCGCTGTCATGTGTTCGATGAAATGAGTGACTATTGTATTTTAAAAAAAAATGGTTCAAATGGCTCTGAGCACTATGGGACTTAACGTCAGCGGTCATCAGTCCCCTAGAACTTAGAACTACTTAAACCTAACTAACCTAAGGACATCACACACGTCCATGCCCGAGGCAGGATTCGAACCTGCGACCGTAGTAGTCGCGCGGTTCCTGACTGCGTGCGTAGAACCGCTAGGACTATTGTATAAAAGCACAACGCATAGTCATATGCATTCCAGCACAGAGTCGAGTGACCTACATTTCTGCACCTGAAAGAAAGTAATGTAAAACTACGGTATATTTGTTGTTGAATGCTGCTCACAACTGAACTGTGACTATTTGCACGTTGACTCGTGACTCATAGGATCGAGAATTTGGCAACAGGTGGATGGCAAGATGGTGGCATACTATCGTGTAATCATTTACCGTAATGGCGGGATGACTGAGGTTGAGCGAAATAAATAAGAGAAATATAGAAAATAGCTGATCTATTGTTCTCAGAATGTTATATCAACACACACCGCAAGCCGGCTCGTGGAGTACAGATGTATTCGGGTGCAGCCATTCAGTCAGGCAGCCGACTGCAATTGACGACTCTGCTGCTAAAAATTGTTATATTTCTGATTTTTAACACCCGCTTGGCAAGAGTGAAATGTTTATCACAAAATAACATGCCCACACAATTGATAACCAGCTGCCGGTCGGAGTGGCCGAGCGGTTCTAGGCGCTACAGTCTGGAACCGCGCGACCGCTACGGTCGCAGGTTTGAATCCTGCCTCGGGCATAGATGTGTGTGACGTCCTTAGGTAAGTTAGGTTTAAGTAGTTCTAAGTTCTAGGGGACTGATGGCCTCAGCAGTGAAGTCCCATAGTGCTCAGAGCCATTTGAACCATTTTCGATAACCAACCAATATTCGAACAAAATCACATTGTGCATTTCAGTGAATCATCACTATGTTGTATTATGGCACTCAATACACTTACACGATCACAGTGCCACAAATATTGAATACATCACATACATTCAGCAACAGAAAGATTCACATTAAGCAGAAAGGAAGGAGGAAGGGGATTTCCCGACATAAAAAACCTACATTACGGACATGTAGAGAATTTAAGAAAATTCTTTCTAGAACGAGCAGAAACTAGCAAAATACACAAAGCAATCACTCATATAAATACATCGACTACACCATTGCAATTCCATAACCTCTTCTACAACACTTTAGATCACATAACATCAACAGACAGGAAGAAAGTAAATTGGAAAAAGAAAAAACTACATGGTAAGAACCCGTATCGTCTAACACAGCCACACATCGATCAAGACGCATGCAACACATGGCTAAGAAAAGGAAATATATACAGTGAGACGGAAAGATTCATGATTGCAATACAGAATCAAACAATAAACACCAGATATTACAACAAGCATATTATTATAGATCCCAATACCACAACAGATAAATACAGACTTTGCAAACAACAATCAGAAATAGTAGATCACATCACAAGCGGATGTACAATACTAGCAAATACAGAATACGCAAGACGACATGACAATGTAGCAAAAATAATACATCAACAACTTGCCACACAACATAAACTAATGAAACAACACGTTCCCACATACAAGAATGCACCCCAAAATGTACTGGAGAATGATGAATACAAATTGTACTGGAACAGAACCATTATAACAGGTAAAACAACACCACATAACAAACCTGGGACCATACTCACCAATAAAGAGAAGAAATTAACACAACTAATCGAAATATCCATACCCAACACAACAAATATACAGAAGAAAACAGGAGAAAAAATTGAAAAATACATGCACCTGGCTGAGGAAATCAAGGACATGTGGCATCAGGATATAGTTGACATTATACCAATTGTACTATCAACTACAGGAGTCATGCCACACAATATCCACCAGTACATCAACGCAATACAGCTACATCCAAACGTATATATACAACTACAGAAATCTGTAATTATTGATACATGTTCAATTACCCGAAAGTTCCTAAATGAAATGTAACATATACCGTACAGTTAAAAGGAAGTCACGCTTCATCAAGGTCCGCGCCACTTTCCATTTTTAATCAGACATAACGTCTGAGAAAGGAAAGAAAAGATAGTAATAGCATTGTTTCGCAGTTATTTGTATATGTATGAGTCTTTTTCAATGGCTACAGACGTCCAGCAGTACTTTCAATTCCTTGAAGATCTGAAACTAGCTGATCCGCATCTTCGCCTCGAAGTGACTGAAAACACTAATAGAATTTTTACATAATCGACTTATTACGAGATCTTTGTTCCAAAACAGTAAAACTAACATGACTTTAAAATACAATTCCTTACAAACCGGCTCGTGCTCTCACAATCTTACGACAATAATCAGTTAACGATTACGAAGCAATACGTCCGACTTTTTCTTTTCAAAATCAACTTCCAAAGACGAGATAGTGCTGAAAAGTAAAGCCTACCATTCTTTAATTCTATTCTAGATGTAGGTTCAGGTGTTACAGGTGCATATTACTCGTCGACCTTTCCGCTTCGCTGAGGCAATTTGCAGCCCTCTCTGCCACGAGGGGACTTCGAATTGTAGAGTGTAACGTGGCGATGTGTAACGTAAATTCGTCGGTGAGAAATGGCGTGCACCAGTTGATATCGTGACCGCATAAAAACGTGACTCCTGTCGAAAACCATAGAAGAATGACAGCTGCGTTCAGCGATGATTACTTCGGTATCAAAAATGTGTGACGCTGGTCTGTTCGTGCTCGTAATGAAGGAAACGCGGTCACAACCTCAACTAGTGTGACAGAGCTTGGAGTTCTTCCAAAACTCAGAGAACGCTTTAGGGGAGTTGAATTTTTGTGATGAAGGGGCGCCAACAGAGGCTACGTTGTGGATCCGTCAACAAACACTCTACGGTTACGGTATTATTACGCTTGCATCTCGTTGGGACAAAAGTGTTCATCGCCAGGCTGACTGTGTTGAGAAATAAATATAGAGACGTGAAGAATAACGATGTAGAATGTTAATAACGTTTGGTTAATTTAAAAAGCTTTACGAGGTGTCCCATAAAATGTTTGGAGACATTACTTTTCATCACGCCTTATAACTACTCGCAATGGTGGCGCGAATAGCGAATAACCACGCGAAAGTCAGAGATATGTATGTTCATATTGTCACTAAAATAATTGTTCCGAGTTTTTGACGACATCATAAAACTCTGATTTCATGTAATAGTTTGTCCCGTTGACATATATTCACATCATACGAAATCATTCAGTAAATTTTTATGTAAACTGACCGTGATAAATATCAGGATGATTACCTTTTTATAGTCCTCTTTCTTATGTATGATGTTGTTGCGGTCTTCAGTCCTGAGACTGGTTTGATGCACCTCTCCATGCTACTCTATCCTGTGCAAGCTTCTGCATCTCCCAGTACCTACTGCAACCTACATACTTCTGAATCTTCTTTGTGTATTCATCTCTTGGTCTCCCTCTACGACTTTTACCCTCTACGCTGCCCTCCTATACTAAATTGATGTCCCTTGATGCCTCAAAACATGTCCTACTAACCGAGCCACAAACTCCTCTTCTCTCCAATCCTATTCAATACTTCCTCATTAGTTATGTGATCTAACCATCTAATCTTCAGCATTCTTCTGTAGCACCAAATTCCGAAAGCTTCTATTCTCTTCTTGTCCAAACTATTTATCGTCCATGTTTCACTTCCATACATGGCTACACTCCAAACAAATACTTTCAGAAATGACTTCCTGACACTTAAATGTACACTCGATGTTAACAAATTTCTCTTCTTCAGAAACACTTTCCTTGTCATTGCCAGTCTACATTTTATATCCTATCTACTTCGACAATCATCAGTTATTTTACTTCCTAAATAGCAAAACTCCTTTATTACTTTAAGTGTGTCATTTCCTAATCTAATTCCTTCAGCATCATCCGACTTAATTCGAATACATTCAATTATCCTCGTTTTGCTTTTGTTGATGGTCATCTTATATCCTCCTTTCAAGACACTATCCATTCCGTTCAACTGCTCTTCCAAGTCCTTTGCTGTGTCTGACAGAATTACAATGTCATCGGCAAACCTCAGAGTTTTTATTTCTTCTCCATGGATTTTAATATCTACTCCGAATTTTTCTTTTGTTTCCTTTACTGCTTGCTCAATATACAGATTGAATAACATCGGGGAGAGATTACAACCCTGCCTCACTCCCTTCCCAACCACTGCTTCCCTTTCATGCCCCTCGACTCTTATAGCTGCCATCTGGTTTCTGTACAAATTATAAATAGCGTTTCGCTCCCTGTATTTTACCCCTGCCACCTTTAGAATTTGAAAAAGAGTATTCCAGTCAACATTGTCAAAAGCTTTCTCTAAGTCTACAAATGCTAGAAACGTAGGTTTGCCTTTCCTTAATCTTTCTTCTAAGATAAATCGTAGGGTCAATATTGCCTCACGTGTTCCAGTGTTTCTACGGAATCCAAACTGATCTTCCCCGAGGTCGAATTCTACTAATTTTTCCATTCGTCTGTAAAGAACTCGTGTTAGTATTTTGCAGCTGTGGCTTATTAAACTGATTGTTCGGTAATTTTCACATCTGTCAACACCTGCTTTCTTTGGGATTGGAATTATTTTGTTCTTCTTAAAGTCTGAGGGTATTTCGCCTGTTTCATACTACTTGCTCATCAGATGGTAGAGTTTTGTCAGGACTGGCTCTCCCAAGGCCGTCAGTAGTTCCAATGGAATGTTGTCTACTCCGGGGGCCTTGTTTTAACTCAGGTCTTTCAGTGCTCTGTCAAACTCTTCAGGCAATATCATATCTCCCATTTCATCTTCATCTACATTCTCTTCCATTTCCATAATATTGTCCTCAAGTGCATCGCCCTTGTATAGACCCTCTATATACTCCTTCCACCTTTCTGCTTTCCCTTCTTTGCTTAGAACTGGGTTTCCATCTGAGCTCTTGATGTTCATACAAGTGGTTCTCTCATCTCCAAAGGTCTCTTTAATTTTCCTGTAGGCAGTATCTATCTTACCCCTAGTGAGATAAGCCTCTACATCCTAACATTTGCCCTCTAGCCACCCCTGCTTAGCCATTTTGCACTTCCTGTCGATCTCATTTTTGACACGCTTGTATTCCTTTTTGCCTGCTTCATTTACGGCATTTTTATAAATTCAATATTTCTTCTGTTACCCAAGGATTTCTACTAGCCCTCGTCTTTTTACCTACTTCATCCTCTGCTGCCTTCACTACTTCATCCCTCAGAGCTACCCATTCTTCTTCTACTACATTTCTTTCCCCCATTCCTGTCAATTGTTCCCTAATGCTCTCCCTGAAACTTTGTGCAACCTCTGGTTTAGTCAGTTTATCCAGGTCCCATCTCCTTAATTTACCACATTTTTGCAGTTTCTTCAGTTTTAATCTACAGGTCATAACCAATAGATTGTGGTCAGAGTCCACATCTGCCCCTGGAAATGTCTTACCATTTAAATCCTGGTTCCTAAATCTCTGTCTTACCATTATATAATCTATCTGATACCTTTTAGTATCTCCAGGGTTCTTTCATGTATACAACCTTCTTTCATGATTCTTAAACCAAGTGTTAGCTATGATTAAGTTATGCTCTGTACAAAATTCTACCAGGCGGCTTCCTCTTTCATTTCTTAGCTCCAATCCACATTCACCTACTATGTTTCCTTCTCTCCCTTTCCCTACACTCGAATTCCAGTCACCCATGACTATTAAATTTTCGTCTCCCTTCACTATCTTAAAAATTTCATTTATTTCATCATACATTTCTTCAATTTCTTCATCATCTGCAGAGCTAGTTGGCATATAAACTTGTACTACTGTAGTAGGTGTGGGCTTCGTATCTATCTTGGCCACAATAATGAGTTCACTATGCTGTTTGTAGTAGCTTACCCTGACTCCAATTTTTTTTATTCGTTATTAAACCTATTCCTGCATTACCCCTATTTGATTTTGCATTTATAACACTGTATTCACCTGACCACAAGTCTTGTTCCTCCTGCCACGAACTTCACTAATTCCCACTGTATCTAACTTTAACCTATCCATTCCCCTTTTTAAATTTTCTAACCTACCTGCTCGATTAAGGGATCTGACATTCCACGTTCCGATCCGTAGAACGACAGTTTTATTTCTCCTGATAACGACAACCTCTTGAGTAGTCCCCGCTTGAGATCCGAATGGGGGACTATTTTACCTCCGGAATATTTTACCCAAGAGGACGCCATCATCATTTAATGATACAGTAAAGCTGCATGCCCTCGGGAAAAATTATGGGCGTAGTTTCCCCTTGCTTTCAGCCGTTCGCAGTACCAGCACAGCAAGGCCTTTTTGGTTTTTCTTACAAGGCCAGATCAGTCAATCATCCAGACTGTTGCCCCTGCAACTACTGAAAAGGCTGCTGCCCCTCTTCAGGAACCACACGTCTGTCTGGCCTCTCAACAGATACCCCTCCGTTGTGGTTGCACCTACGGTACGGCTATCTGTATCGCTGAGGCAAACAAGCCTCCCCACCAACAGCAAGGTCCATGGTTCGTGGGGATACTAAAATCTTTTCATAATTTATAAAACGCGTACTGAAATAGTAAACTAGGATGAAAGTGATGAAAAACTGAATTTCAGAGCAAAAACTCACAATCACTAGAATTCCACCAAAAGTGGTATCGGACAATTCATCTATAGAGACCAACGATTTAGTTTAGAAGAACGAGGGAGCCTTGGGTCGTTATAAGAGGCAAAAATGTCTATGTCGCAACGGGACGTCCGATGCAAGGCAAACGTCAGAAGCAGGTTCGCAGAGACGAAGAAAACTTTTTTAATTAAAGGGCTCTACTGGTATTTCCGACATCCGCAGGGAAATGAGAGGCAAGGTGATTAAAGTGTACTTTTAAGTTACAGTATTGTGCGGAAGTGACTCGTCGACAACCGTAAATCCAGAGAAGAAGAAAACGGTCTACATTTGAAACTTGGTGCTGTAAAAAAATGTTGAAATTTGGAGGTACTGATAAAAACAGGCTACCTGGGAAGTATACTAAGGCCGTTACCAAAAGCAGGGGAAGATTACTGGGGCATCTGCCACGACATTCAGAAATGAACTCTCCGGAAACCTCGTGCAATGCGGAGTTGATCGGTAGATGACGCGAGAAGTGGGCCGCCACAACAAAAGGAGGTGGGCACTATTTTGCTGTTAGCAGTGATGCAGAAGCAGCAGAACGGTTTGGTCAGAACACCTCAGTTCCAACGTGGACTCGTCACTGGATGTCACCCGAGCAACAAATGCACCAGGGAAATTTCAACTCTTCTAAAGCTGCCCAGGTAGACTGCTGGAGATGCGACTGAAGTGAAAACGCGAAGGAAGAACTCAGCTCATACCAAGAAGAACTCATGTAGTGAGAGACAGGGAGCATCGAACATTGCGGAAGATTTTTTTAATTTCGCGGGCTTCACACATTCTATTTTCAGAATAATATTTCGTCTTCTTAATACAAATGTTTCTGATCTATTCTGCATTTTCAGCTCTTTGAATATTTAGTTTCTTGTTGTCGGTCTAAAATGTTGCTCGGCGGATTTTCACTTTTGAGGAAGATGGATCAAAGAATTTGCATCAAATTTTTCTTGAAAAATGTAATAAAGTGGGCCACTCCATTCGAAATGTTGACTGTGGCTCTTGGCGAATGTGCTGTGAGTAAGTCAAGAGTTTACGAGTGGTAAGAACGTTTCACAGACCGTAGAGAAGGCGTTGAAGACGACCGCTGTGGGCTCTCTGTCACATCAATTTCTGAAGACAATGTGGAGGAAGTAAACAAATTGCTCTGGACAGTAGCTGTATCATCATCAGAGAGGTTGTTGATCATGTCAGATTGCTCTTTGCTCATGGCAAGTAAAGTTTTGAGGTGTTTTTGGCGTGAAAAGTATAGCGACAAAGTTTGTTTTGAAATTGTTCAAATGGTTAAAATGGCTCTGAGCACTATGGGACTTAACTTTTGTGGTCATCAGTCCCCTAGAACTTAGAACTACTTAAACATAACTAACCTAGGGACATCACACACATCCATGCCCGAGGCAGGATTCGAACCTGCGACCGCAGCAGTCGCGCGGTTCCGGACTGAGCGCCTTAACCGCTAGACCACCGCGGCCGGCTTGAAATTGTTGAATTTCTCCCAAAAATCACGTCATTTTTTGTTGACACCGCTCAGGAAGCACTGTATGAAGTCGACAACGATCCAGAACTTCTAAAGAAGGTTATAACAGGTGATGAAACATGAGTATACTGGTATGACGTTGAAACCAAGATACATCGTCCCAATGAAAACTGTCACAAGAGCCAAACCGAAACAAATTCTACGAGTTCGTTTAGATGTGAAGGTTCTTCTCACTGATTTCTTCGATTATGACGGGTAGTGGATAACGAGTTCCTGCTTTATGGTCGTATGGTCAATAAGGGACATTACCTGGAAGTTAAGCTCCTTTTGCGTTAAGCAATCCGAAGAAAAGACCAGAATTGTGGCAAAACCATTCGTGTAAATTGCATAACGATTATGATGCCGCTCACACCTCAATTCTTCTCCGTGGTTTTTTGGTGATTAACAAAGTAGTCAAGTTACCTCACCCACCGTATTCGCCGTACATGGTCCCCTTTATATTCCCGTGTCTTAAGAGAAGCGTGACACCATGTTGTTTTGCCACCGTTGATGAGGTAAAAACAGAATCGCTGAGCAAGATGAACAGCATAATGAAAAGTGACTTGCAGAAGTGCTTTCAAGATTGGAAAAAGCGTTGGCGCAAAGTGTATTATATCTGAGATGCACTACTTTTGAAGAAGACAGGGTTGATGTGGATAAATAATGATACGTTAAGAAAAATTAAAAAAAATCACAATTACTTTTTGATAATACTGCGTATACCAACTAACACTGGTGGTCACTGTGGCTCACCAAATGTCGGAATATCGCTGGATAACACAACGTCAGAATTAACCCCTCGAAGTCTGTACATGTAGCCTTTATTCATCCACCTCCGTCGAAAGGCTTTGTGCTACTCGAATAAGACTTTCAAGCTATAGCTTTTTTCCCCTTTTATATAGCCCCTCTCTACCCGTGTTCATAAGCGCGAAACGAAATGGCGCCGGAGCTGAAAATCTGCGTTGTTCATTAGCATTATCCATACAGCCCACCGGTGCTACGCGCTGAGTAAGGGTGCGCAGGCTCTGAGGTGAAATATGAAGGATCAGTGCAGCAAGCAGCTGCAGATCCGGATTAAAAGCCCCGGCTGCCGGTGAAAGGGGGCGCACAGTAGCGAAATTGCAGCGCGGGCGCTGGAAGCAGCACTAAAGCGCCCTCATCCATCGAGAAACTGCGGAGCTCGAACACACCAAGTGTTTCGGCACCGCCGTCACTAACGGGAAAGGAGCAGCGTGGTGACCCGGCTAACGTGCGGAGGGAATTTGTGTCAGTTATCTCGAAGTTCAAAGCCGCTTTCAGGTGCACGGGAACACCGACAGGCAAGATCTTTTCGTCTATATACGATACTTCGTGTAGGAATCACCATGTTTGGAGCACAGTGCATTTCTTGATGTGAAATAAAAAGAAGTATAGCACCACTAACTTTTGCTTACGTTCGCCTAGAAAAATCCATGCCACTGTGTTTAGTGCATCTGCATTGGTGTCCAGAATTAAAGCAACAAACCGCTGTTTCCCCGCCGTGCAAGACATTTACGATATTATCATCCAAACTGTCAATAGACGTCCGTACGACCGTGTTCTGCACCTAAGACGGCATTTCTGTCAACGGAAAACCGTATTAACGATGACGACGGGGCAGTGTTGACTAGAATAGTTTTTGTCGGGTAGCCCCACGTCCACAGTATCTGTGTACACCTATCACAGACGGTGCATTACGGCACAGAGAAGATGCCTACTAGACACTCTGCTTTTGAGGGCCATAGGGAGAAAGGAAGCAGGACATTCGCAAACTGAATTGGTTCGATGGCTTAATGTGAATCGTTTTAGTTGTTTCTCGGATGTGGCGACAGTTTAGAGAGACAAAAACTGTATCCCTGAGACCAGGCGCCTAACCTCGCAGCATCCACTGGACGTATTGTAACGAGGCAAACTGGGTGCAGAAGTGTTCGAAAGAGCGGCCTTTATTGTCGGAGACCTTCTGTATGTGCCCTTGTGACGCGTCTGCAAAAAAGGGAACGTCTTTAGTGGAGTCCTCAACATGCCACCTGCAGTGGTGAACTGTGGGCCAATGTCCTCTTCACAGATGAATACCGATTTGGTGTTGAGAGTGGTTCTCGACGGATTCGCATCTAATGGGAATGCGGAAGATGATTTGGAGACCCGAACATTGTGGTGAGAGACTTACATTGCAAATGGTATGGGCAGGGATTATGTCGATCAACATCTCTTCATCAAATTGTACGGGTAATTCAGTAATGTTTAACCGTTATGAGCTATCGTGACGTGGTCTGGGGAACTCGTGTACGACTGGTGCCGTAGGCCCAGACTTGGTATTGGTGGACGATAATGTTCCACCTCATAGACCTCGCTCTCGCAGCTTCAGTCCCACAGGGAATGTCTTGGATGCACGAGGGGCACTGCATCCCGCCAGCATCCACCAACCACTCTCCAGAGCTGGCGGCCAGCTCTCCAGGAGGAATGGGCGTTGCTGCCTCACAGCATGCCCCGCCGCAGTCAGGCCTGTACTGCAGCCAGAGGTGGTCGCACTCCATACTCAGCACACTGACTAGTTGCCGGAACGTATGTGCATATCTGTTAAGTTGCAGAAAACGAAAACCATTTTTATGCATGATGCAGTTGTTTACGTTCTGTATTCTTTACACTGTTTCTACTTTGCTATGACCTGTCCATACTGTGTTGGGGTACAAAAACGCAACCTTGTAAAATTTCCGTTTGTTGCTTTAATTTTGGAGGCCAATGTATTTGCGGTTTTTGCTTCATCCTAAAATGTTCTATCGATGCTTGATTTTCCACACGTGAATGCAGAGTGTTGCACTTCAGGCTAATAGAAGTGCTGCGTTGCAAATCAACTTGAAATTAAACGGAAGACATTAGTGCGCTAAACAGGAATACCTAGGAAACGTGCAAGCAGACGAAACTTTCAGGTGTAAGTGAAAATCTCACGTTCTTACCTTTCGTTTATATGAAATAGGGAACAGGGAAATAAAGGCGAGAGATGGGTCGGAATTTTGTAACTCCAGGACGAAGCGGAAACCTGCTACCAAATTTTTGGTTCCCGTAGGAGCTGCGACGCACTACAACAAACGCTAGATACACCAATATCGTCCGAACCCCTGCGGGAATCATTAATTTCCGAGTAAGGGGTCAATGGACGAGGAACGGTGCACTGCAGCTTACGACAAGTTGGAAATCTGAGTCGTTGAGGGACCGTGTCAGGAAGGCCGGAGCGGTTAAGGCAATCGCCCATGACAGGCGGTAGATGCGGGGTCGAGTCCCGGTCCGATACGAATTTCCGTTTTTTGCCACTGCATTACCACAACGGCCTGTGCAGCCGGAAGACACAAATTCACACCCTCTCCTTCCATTTCTTTCCCCATTGTGTACCTCGTATAAATGTATGCAACAACCGCGTCACTCACATACACACATATCCTTAGTATTGGGCTGTTTTATACACAAGATGACCCAGGAAGAATGACCAGCACTTACGGATACGACAGGAACGATCATTCGAAGCAACAAGTCCGGTTCACCTGACCTCTAAACGGCGTACCTTAAGAGTTACGAGGATTTCTTCATCTTCCATACTGTAAAACAAATCTCCTCCGCTTCAGGCTGTTTCCTTTCAGAATTTTGAAAGTGTGGTAGTATCGACCGAAGTAAGGAAAACAATGTCGAGTAAATGTTGGCTCGGAAGTGCATTCCTGAAGAGCTTGAGTACTTATTCTCTGCTAGTGAACAAGTATTCATAGCTATTAAAGTAATGCATACTCTGGCCATGTTTAGCAGACTTTTTGGTTCGAATCAACGTTCCTGTTATATTCCTGAATACTAACCATTCGTGCTGAGACGCCCAGTTCAGAGAAGAAACCAGAATTGGAAATTTGTTTCATTCCAAGCCGCTGACGATGTTTTATATCGACAAAGCCTAAGACGTACGCGATATAAATCCGAATTTTTTTAGTAGGTTGACAGACTCATTTTGTACACGTTCAATAATAGTAAAGTAACAAGGGCCACTTATAGCCACTTAGCTAATGAATTTAATGTACTATTTCAAAAAAATATTAATGATCTTATACAGACCACGGCAAGGAAAGTGACAAGTCAAAGCAAAGGCAATTCTTGGTTTTTTTCACTGATATATGCATGTGAAGTGCTCCAGAGTCAACGAAAAACGTCATGTGTCTATCTCGCAATTTCTCCACTCGGGGGTAGTTGTGTAGTTTTGCTGTCGGGTACTTCGCCATCAGCCACGACAAGAGCGGCGTCAGAGATCGGCGTTGCCGCTGGCAGGCGCCAGCGCATCATTTAACAAAAGTGGCAGGACCTGAGTTGTGAAACGTTTCCACGTATGATGTGCCCTGAACGTAATTTCTAATACCATTGATTATGGCGATGTCAGTGTCTAGGTACATACAGTGTTTCGATGAATACTGCTGTTCTACATATTACGAAATTCCGTGCGTTTTAGCGCACAAGGAGGGAAGAAGTGGAATTTTCTATTGTAATGGAAGTTCACAATGAATCCCTTTTCTAGACAAAGAGTATTCCTACCTTGTATGAGTCCTAGTATAATCGTATGTTATCGTAATTGGGGTTCCTTAAATTGTACGTAATTGGTATTTCTAAAGAAAATGTATTAATTTCCATAAATTATAATTTTGCATTTTTCTAAAAAAATTCAGCTTCCTTTTATTTTTTATTCTAACTTAAGTGCTAATTTTGTCCGATGGAGCTTCGAAGTTTCCTATTATGTTCCAATAAGTAGAAACAAATGTTACTTTGGGAAGAAAGGTGGCAAAATTGTTACGTGAGGGATCATAAAACAGTTTTTAGAAAAGCAAGAAAAGTGACCAAAGTCCAAGAATTAATTAAAAGTTACTGATAACGTCTCACATCCAACGAGAACAGAGCTACATTTATATATTACTGTTGTATAGAAAATAACGATATTTACTGCCAAATAGAGATTTAAAGGAAGCTTATACTATTTGAATATAACTTTTACGAAATTCTTTTAGTCGATTTTTCTCATGTGTTGTGTTTTGGAGTGGCGTCATTGTTCTTGCCGCGGGTGGAGAGGGAGAGGTGGCGATAAGATAAAATAGCTGCTAGACGATAGCAGTTGCTCAGCAAGCTGTCGCCCTTAGATACGGTGTGGAGGCCAAGCAACAGCGGCAGTTGGAGACGCGCGGTTTGCTGTTCTCTCTACAAAGACAGTTCTGTGAAGACACACACGTACCTCGACACACACGCTGCTGCCGTCGGTTGCCACAGCTTGGCTGCGATGTCTACGCCGTCTATCGGACCAGCCGAGTTAACAGCAGCTGGTGCCGTGCTGTTGCGTAATCCACTGGAGTGTCCTGCAGCGTGGACAGGTGACACTGACACGGAGATCTACGCCATCTGCTGGAATTCCAGAGCGGAGGAGCGCACTCGAGACGCGATACTCAAGTGTATAAACACTGTGTAGCTGCCTGATTTAAAAGCATTTTCTTGTGCTGCGATTTTCCTGGCCCCGTACCTCTATAATAAGAATGAAACCGTTAGACGATCGCTTTGTCGTCCGTCCATATGTCTGTGTGACTGTCGAAAACGCTTTTTCTCAGGAAGGGGTAGACGTGTCAAGTTAAAACTTATGTGAGACGCTGAGGTCGACGGCCGCTTGGCGGCGTAAATAATCGAAGCTTCTAAATCAATGCAGATAAAAGATACGGCGATTTACGTCAGACATTTTAATACTCATAAATTCATTCATTAAAACCTATCGGGTATTTTCAGTATACCTAGAAACATTAAATTTGACAAGAAGCAAGGTTACGCACCACCACCAAAGGAAAAAAACCGAAGTTTGTAAATATGTACTTATATCACAAGAAAAAATTGTCATTTGTTATCAGATTGTCTGTATGCCCGTCCATTAGTTAAGACGCCTTTTTCTCAGGAACAGGTTGATGCATGAAGATGAAATTTACGTCTTCACTAGGGCTTACATTCCCTTGGCGGTGTAAAGAAGTGAAGCTTCTAACTCAAATGGTTCAAATGCCTCTGAGCACTATGGGACCTAACATCTGAGGTCATCAGTCCCCTAGAACTTAGTACTACTTAAACCTAACTAACCTAAGGACGTCACACACAGCCATGCCCGTGGCAGGATTCGAATCTGCGAGCGTAGAGATCGCGCTGTTAAAGACTGAAGCGCTTAGAACCGCTCGGCCACCCAGGCCGGCCTTATAACTCCCCAATCAAAAGATATAGTTATTTATGTCATATTCTGACAGTCGCGAACTCTGTGATAAAAACCTACATCCTGCTTCCCGTTGGTCTTAAACCAAGAAATTTTGCAGGAAGCGAGGTTCCACACTACACCCAAAGGGAAAATTCCGAAAATTGTCAATATGAAATCATATCACACGAACATTTACGATCTGACTTCAAGACGAAGCGAAGTGGCGCAGTGATTAGCACGATGGACTTGCATTCGGGAGGACGACGGTTCAAAACCGCGTGCGGCCATCCAGATTTACGTTTTCCGCGATTTCCCTAACTCGCTCCAGGCAAATGCAGGGATAGTTCCTTTTAAAGGGCGTGACCAATTTTCTTTTCCATCCTTTCCCAATCCGAGCTTGTGCTCCATCTCTAATGACCTCGATGTCACGTTAAAGAAATGGCTCTGAGCACTACGGGACTTAAATGTTGAGGTCATCAGTCCCCTAGAACTTAGGACTACTTAAGCCTAACTAACCTAAGGACATCACACACATCCATGGCCGAGGCAGGATTCGAACCTGCGACCGTAGCGGTCGCGCGGTTCCAGACTGTGGCGCCTAGAACCGCTCGGCCGGCAATGACACGTTAAATCCGATAGTCCTTTATTTTTCTTGTTCCGACTTCCAAATTCAAATTAGAACATTTTTAGTCTTGGAATTCCTGGTACCGATTACATGCCATGATAGATATCGGTAACAGGCAAAAATGGTCCAGATCCTCGGCTTCCGGAATGGATTAACTGTCTATATACGCAAGTTTATGCGGGATCCTTAGCGCTCAAGACTTACTCGCACCTATGCAATTTTTAACTTCGTACATTATTCTTAATGGTCGTTACCCTGTAACTTTTTCGTTTTCGTCGTAACGACTTTGCCGCCTTCACACGACACACACAAACAGCGACACGTGCACATCTCTTCACAATGCGCACTCTACCTAGACGTGCATACTGTGCAAAGCGCTGTGACGTGCACCGCAGGGAGTACCTCTCACGGCCCGGCGTATTAGAGATTCTTCCCGTTTAACTCTCATGTGCATCGAGGCAAAAATGCCTCTGTGCAGCCGCTGTAGTTACTCTAAGACGATCTTCACAGTACTGACGCAGGTGGAGGAATTATATTCCTACGTTTCTTGCTTAAAACTATACTTTAAAATTTCTTAAGAAGGCATTCGCGCGATAAGTGGCGTCTATCTTCTGGCGTCTTGTCCGCTCAGTTTTTTTAAAGCATATCCGAAGGAACTTATCCCCCTGGTTGGAACGAGCACGTGACCATTCGTGCTGCGCCTGTGTGTGTACGTGCAGTGTACCCCGTTAGCCCTACCTGGTATGGTTCCTACACACTCTAGCTGTATTCTACGACGGTTCGCAAAGGTGATTTGTACACTGCTATCACTTTCTCGATATTGTACCAGTGAACCGAAATCTGTCCAGCTGCTTTACCTGCGACTGAAGCCACTGTGCGACCGTTCCCTTTCATACAGGTGTAAACTGTTACACCCTCGTATCAGTATGAGTTTGATTCCAGTTGTGACTCACCGGTCATTGGATACTGCGTCTCTGCACTGTCTGTAGCGCACAGTGTTACATTTCTTAACGTTTAAGGCAATTTGCCGATCTTTTCACCGCTTTGACACCATATCAAGATCTGACTGAAAACCTGAGCAGCTTTTTTCAGATAGCGCTTCGTTATGATGGCGGCATTGCGTGCAAAATATTGTGTGCCGGGTTAGTGATACACAACGCTAACACCAACGCTCCCAACACACTTTACAGTGTTTACAGGTGCATCAGTTTTTCCACTTTTATTTTGCCTGCATCACTAACAAATGACTGCCTCATTTCAGCAAGCATGCTACCGGCAGCAGTGTTTGAACACACCGACGTGTGTGTCGATACCTCAGCGGATCTCCTGGCTTCAACCACATGTTGGAAGAACGCGACAGTAGGAAGATGACGATATCTTCAGCTGACGTCTACGGTAGATCGCCATCCAGCAACGCAAATCCGATTAATGGAACTCTGACACAAAGCACTACACCTGTGGTTCCCTATCCGCGTGTAATTACACCGTGAAGGTTGAAATGAAATTGTCTGAGGGGTTATAAGAAAAGGGTTCGATTGTGTTTCGGAGGCGAAACAAAACTGTTTCTAAAGATCAGATCATTTATCACTATTTCGTAAGTCTGTAATAATAATTATGTGAGTTACCAAAATAAAACACTAGCATCGATGCTCGATAGAAATTGGTGGAGGGTACAGCTTGTGAAACGAATGTCTGAACAACATCTTCCCCTCATTGTCTACCCAAACTACACACATACTTTTTACTTTATAATCATGCATCTGCAATACTGAAACTGAGAATAATAAATTACATTTGCTTAAATACTGAGTTGGTCCCTAAGTTCGCAGCGGTATTCCATAATGTGAATAAGCAACAGATACAAATTGTAAATTGTGGTGAGATCTTATGGGACCAAACTGCTGAGGCCAGCGGTCCCTAAGCTTACACACCACTTAATTTAACTGAAGCTAACGTACGCTATGGACGACACACACACACCCTTGCCCGAGGACAGGATCCGCGCGGACCGTGACAAGACGCCCTGGACTCCGCGGCTACACCGCGCGGCAGATACAAATACCAGAGACTCTGGTCATCAGCGATATGTTCTCCTTCCTACTTACAATAGTCTGCCAACTTTTCGATTCCGCAACTGTAGAAGTCACTGAGGTGAAAAACTTGTCGAGCCATGTTCGGAGCGCATTTTCTTCCGGAAAGGAAGTTCCTCGAAGTTTGCTCGATAGAGAGCAGAAAGGTGAAAATCTGAGCGCGCAAGATCATGTGAATGAGGTGCGTGTGGAACGCTGCCTCGCCCTGCTCCTGTACAGTGTTTCTTAGCACAACACGGGCGGCCGTTATCGTGGAGTATCGCCACTTGACGCCGTCTTCCTCGTAGTTAGTCTTCAAGTGCGTCTGCAACACCCATCTCTCTGTTGTTGACAATAAAAGTTCACATGGTTCAAAAGGCTCTAAGTACTTTTCACTTTTTTTCCACTTGCTACCTGTATAAAAAAGCGGGCTGTAATACTGAAAGTGGTCTCTTAGCCGTCAGATCAGTAACGCAG